>NW_023468094.1:0-6149 GCF_013731165.1 Rhagoletis pomonella | reverse complement strand
AAAAACAAACTATTGGGAATTCTTATTGGAAGTCTTCCGAAGAGAACCAAAAATATTGATTTTCAATAATTCTATACCATTTCTACGAAAAGAATATTTTTTCCCATACTAGGGAGTGAAAGCATTAAAATTCCGACTTTACTTATTTTGGACCACCCTAGTGCAGTTTGGCTTGTGTGCTTGTTTTTGTGTATATTTGTATGTAATTTGCAGCATTTGTGCCTGTAATTAGTTGCGGTTCGTATTAATATTAATTAGCCGCTTGATGGAATTACTCTACTTTCTGCCCATTCGCAACTGTAAATATTTTTCACACACACACACGCACACACACTCAAACTCACTCATAAAATAGTAACAGCAAAGTTGTGCCCCACATCGCTTGTTAGCAAATACCATTGCGCCTCTTTACGTCATCACCACTCTATGATTTATTAGAGTACCCTATGTTGCACAGTGCCGCGACTCCATACAAATGATGGACAAAAATAGAAGGAGTGGTCGGAATTGGCTGAAACTTCACACCTAGAAGTATTATGCCCCTCTAATTTCAAAAATGAAATCGGTTTTTCTGTACCGGTTACTCATTTCGAGAAAACCGAGTTTTTCTTGCATTTTTATATGAAAATAGTCATTGTGGACATGTGTTGATATAAGTGGAAGGAGGCATCAGAATGGGCTGAAACTTTACACCTGAAAGGACTATATCACCGCAATTTAAGAAAAAAAAAAACGTTTTTCAGCATCTGTTACCATTTAATTAAAAAAAATTTTTTTTTACAATTTTATAAAAAGGTAAAATAACTCATAATCATCGTAGACATATGTTTATAAAAACCGAAATAGTATTCAGAACTTGTTGAAACTTTACACCTAAAAGGACTAAGCCATGCTTATTTCAAAAATGAAATCGATTTTTCGGTACCGGGTACCCATTAAAAAAAAAAGATTTTTTTTTTACATTACTATATGAAAGACAAATAAGGCATAATCATTGCTGATTGTGGTGTTTACGAAAACAGGAAGGAGTCTTCAGAATTTATTGAAACTTTACATCTAAAGTGTCTATATTACTCTAATTTTAAGAAAGTAATCGGTTTTTTTGTAACGGGTACCCATTAAAAAAACACCGAGTTTTTGCACATGATTATTTAAAAATGAAATATGGCATATCATTGTTGCTAAGTGTTCAGAAAAATAGTCTTAATAGTCAAAATTCGTCTAAACTATACTTCCTAAGTGAATACATTATGGTAATTTGAAAAATTTGGTCGGTTTTCCTTACATGTTAACCTTTAGAAAAAAAAATTCTTTTGATTTCATTTAAAATAAAGCATAATCACTGTTAAGTAAGTAAGTAATAATAACTGTTATATGGTAATAACATATAATATGTTAATAAAAACCGAACTAGTTGTTATAATCACTCAGTTTCAGTGTCCTCAGAAGAGGAGGAAGTGATCACTGATTCAAATGATTCCATGCTTTTGTCTGCTTCGTCACTTTCAACAATGTATTTATTAAAGCTGAGATCAGAACCCTTTAAATATTTGTTTCTCTGTTTTATATTTCTTTTAAATGCAACTAATGGATCTGACGATAATATCAAACGAGTCATTAAATCCGTATTGCTTTGTACTCTTCCAGTTTTTCGAGAATGATTAAGCCGATATTTTCTTATGTTTTTGTGTGAACATTCTAAGGCTTCTTCCGATAATGAACCTGATAAAATAGGTGGAAATACAGATTAAGAAAATAAATGAAAACATAGCTTTAAATCATTACCTATTGGTAAATCAAAGTATTTAATTACATCACATCCATGTACTAAAACTTTATGCACTGAACTTGGCATGTTATACCAACCATAATTTCTAAGGTATAACTCTCTTGTTTCGTTCAACAAAACACTAAACTCTTGGGTTTTTATTTGTTTTCCACAAGAGAGGACTCTTAGCACCAGAGAAAAATTCATGAAATTTTAAACTCGCGTTGAGCAACATTTTCCACTAATAGTAAAACGTTGAAATTTTTGCACAGGTAATGTAATTAGTTAGGTGAACAAAATTATAAAAAGACTCAATCAAAAAAAAAAAAATATAAAAAAATTGGACCTCCCTGATGTGCATACATTTGTACTATCATTTTCGCAAGCTGTTTTTGTTTGCTGCTTAAGCAAAATAGTACTCTTTATGCAGATGAAGAGTAATAGGTATGTTATTTATTTTTATTTTCTTTTTGTTCGCCTTTCGTCTAATCATTGGGGGCTGTAAGGTGTCTCGATTGCATTTATTTCCTTACCCGAATTGGTTAACATATTATTTGTAAACTGGTGTCATTGCTCTATATATATATATATATGTATATATATATAAATGTAAATCTTTGTATACCTTTGTTTTTGGCTCCCATACCGTGATGCATATTTAAGTATTTTAATTAGCTGATAATTTTTTTCATTTCAAAGCACCCTGTACCTCTTAATTTTTTTTTTTTGCACTTTTAGCTTTAATTCAACACCTTATTTTTGAAAAGCGAACCAAAAATTTAGATCTTAGGGCATTCAGAAAAAGTATTGTAAATATAGATCAGCTAAAATAATACCAAAAAAAGGCATTTAGTCACTTTTTCAAAATTGAAAATTTTCAAATATTGGAAAAAGTTGGAAGAGATTTCGATTGTTTCTGTTAGTAGAAGGTCCAAACTACCATAACCAAAAAAAAAAATTCACGAACTTTCAAGATGTTTTTTTGTTTTTGTCTCCAAAGTTTACCAATTTTCGGATTTTGGTATGTTTAATCATATATTTATTTATTAATAAAAAAAAAATATTTGTATAAATTTTTTTTTCCATGAACCATACATTTTTTTGGTTTGTCGCATATATCTTTATCAAAGTGCAAAAGTTGATCTTGCTAGGAATAAAAATGTATTTTTAACAAATTTTTAACTGCGACCACTTTTATGTGCGAATCGCCGAAATGAAATGGTATGTAGAAAATAGGTGTACTTTGAGGGGGTGTGTGAGGCTGAAAGTTGTTTTTATCACAAAATAACTTATGAACTTCTCTTAGTTGGAGATTTAGCTGTAACTTGACATCAAAACATCTAAGTTTCAAGACAGTCGATTTTTGTATTTTTGTCCACCTTCGCGGCACTGTGTGTTGCTGCGAATATGCAAGTTGCGTTGTGGAATTAGTAGTGGCAGCTGCAAGGCAATGCCAACCAACGACCAGGCAGGCGTACGCAACCACAAATGTTTTCGGTTTTGCCGATTTTTGCCCATGCTCAGCGCGAAAAGTGAAAGTGCAGCGGACACATGTGCCATGAGGGCAAAAAATGAAAGTTCAGCGCCATTAAAAATCAGAAGAAAAAAATTTATGGCAGCGGAAAAAGTAGCAAATGGCCATGAAATGCTTTCAGCGTAATTAAAATGCTTTCCCGCAACATTATGACTGGCGATTTAATTGATTAGAGTTTGTGTCAAAAATTAAAGCTTTCGCCATTTAGATTAGTTATGTAAGGGGTTATTTATGCGGCGTTTATGTGAAAATAAATGACAATGATAAAATAATTTTATGGAATCTAAAAAAATTGCTCTGCAAAAAAAAGCTTTGGTTGAATGAGGAGTCAATGAAACAACCGTTTATCTGGGACCAGAGGAATGCTAATTTTTTGAAAGAATCAAATAGATTTCAGGATAAATAAAGCATTTCCACACATGGCCCTCGATAATTCTGACATGAAGATCTTCGTACGTTACACTCCAGTTACAGTTCGTTAGAGGTTAGCTCAACTTTTTTGGTACAAAGTGTAAGTGTTTGAGTTCGAAAACAGTTCACTGTAGGCGGCTCATTTTTTGACGCTCGCCCTCTATTTCACGTCCGCTTATTTCGTAATGCCTCTTAACTTCTTGCACCACATACTTCTATCTATAAGTTGAGGCACTTATTGCACCGTGAGCATGTTTTAAACCCCTAACTAGCCGTACGATAGTTACTATATCTGGACGTAAGTTTGCGACATCGTTTACGGAGCTGCGCAGCTCTCCATAACATAATTTTTCTGCTTCCCATTTTTTCAGTGGCTCCTATAATTTGACTATTCTCCGGTCTGATAGGGTCTCACTCTAAACGCAGCGAAGATAGTTTCCATGCGCATCAAATCGTCCGCCGTTGTAGAAAGAATATTCGACCTTTTCAATGTTTGGTATCATCTCCACACATAGTCGAAGCATTCGTGATGAAGACGTTAAGGTATGATCTGAAGCAACCATGGAACACATTCTCTGTGAGTATTTATCCCTCAGCAGGCTTGTCTCCTGGTAGCAGGTTTTCTGACGAATCTGTAGGCAGCTGCCTAAAATAGGATATACAAAAATCTTTCAGTTTTCCAAAATTACGATTTTTTCAATATTGCTCCGGGTTTCAAGTGTAATACCTGCGTAATTTGGTCGTAATTTTTCTGGCAGCGCTATAAGGCTCAATGGTCTCTGCGAAGCCACAGAGTGGCTAGCCAATTTTAGCCAGCCTGAGTTAAGCAGAGGTTTGCTCTCCATAGAGTCGATTCGTTTGAGAACATTCGATATATTCAAGGTCCTAACTAGAAGCTGGCATGACGGTACCTATTCAGTGTATTCAAATACCGGACTGAATGCAAAGCAAGCTCTTAGGGCCGCACTTACACTACCCTGACGCCCACTGCCTTCAAAGGGCGTGATTTCCAGAAATATTTGATAGCCTGGGTATCTGAGACTCATGTGTTTCACCTGGCAATCTTTGTCCTTCGAAGGCAAGGTACCTGGATTTTCGCCTACTCTACCAAAAATTTCGGTTTCATAAAAGCAGAAGTTTGGGTATAGAGACAAGCCTTGCCAAGTTGAGGGCCAATATAAAGTTTCCTCAAGAAGACTGTATCGTCTACCCTCGGCTAGATTGCGACCCACTCGTCCACAGCTTACTACACTTTGGAGGTATTGCCTTCTTAGTGATTGAAATTATAAATTTTTTAAATACTTTCTTGGCAGCGAATGGCTTTTTTGTAGGTACATTGTTCCCACTTTAGCAGAAAGGGGCCAGGCACAACCATGCGTTAACTTGAGTTAAATTTAGGGATCTTTTTTCGCCATTTCTGTCGCTGACTTCATGGTTCCGAATTTAAATGATTCGGTTCCATTATGATATCATATCATTGGTCCATTGTTTTCGATCGAATATTTAAAAAAAAAGAAGAAGCGAAACGATTAACCGTAGAAAGAGCCCAAAATGTTGCTCTAAATACACAGCTACTCCCAGAGACTGCTCCGTATCTTAATCTTGATTTTCTAAAGCCTTACTGCTGTGGTGATAGCTTCGCTTTGTTGCCGTAAACATCCATAGTCGGCAGTACATATGTAACTACATACATAGGGTAGTTCTTAAAAATATCAGTAACTAAATTTTGTATAGGACACCCATTTATTTTGTGCTAGGTATAAAATAAAGACAATCACGAAAATTACAAACTTTTAAATAAATTTTTAGAGGTCGCTACTAAGATTTGGAAAAAATTATTTTTTTTTTAATTAGCAAAAATTCGAACAGATTTTGATTTGAAATCTGAGAAATTTTACAAATTTTTTCAAACCCTGATCGGAACCTTTACAATTTTTGTTTTAAATTTTGAAATTTCTTGAATTTCTTTATTCTTTACGTAAATAAAATATCGGGGCTGAATATGTTAACATTTCTAAGGGCCACCCTAATGTACTTGTTCCATTCCAGTAGCTTAGTCTTGGTCTCAAGGAAGCACATGCGATGGTATACCTCGGAGTGCCTAGTTGATTCATTGCGCCTATGATCAATGCTGATCAATGTTGGTAAAGTCTTTGATGACCTCCAATTTCCAGCTTCTTGCTAATGGGCTACTCGCAAGGGTGGTATAAAGAGAGTGGTATAAATAGTAGGCCGTAAGTTTTCTTCACGAGATGAGTTATTTGTGCAATGATTTTCTATGAATATTTAAGATAAGCCATCGCCATTTGAATTTCTAATTTACCTACTCTAATCCGCCGGTCAAGCATCTAATTCGACTGCAAAAACTAGCGGGAGTCGAACAAACATGTTTCCCTTATATTATCCAGTAATTTTTGAGATTTCAGTTTGATGGTC
>NW_023468093.1:0-6149 GCF_013731165.1 Rhagoletis pomonella | reverse complement strand
CCCCCAACTTTAACTTTTTCGGGCTCACGGATGTGAGCTCGATGACTGGCGCCCGAGCAGGGACCCACTGAAAGTGTGGGTCTCTGAGGAAGGGCCTCCTTAATTGTGGGGCCTAAGGAAAAGGATCCTCTTAACTGCTGGAGTCCTTTTTCAAGTGATCGTGACAAGTGATGAACAGTGTTGTGATAAGTGGAAGTGTTGAATGTGAAGGTGCTTATAAATTTATGGCTTGTACATCCACATAACAAAATATTTTGAAACCGTTGACTACCTTTGGGTATCCACCGGTTTATAACATTAGCTTAGCTCTGCGATCCCCAACTCCAGGGGCACTCCAGGGTATAAAAGCTCCCCTTCCTAGAAGGGGTCAAACCAAAGAAGTGAATAAAAATCAAATAGTGAACTGAATAATTTACGGATTGACCATCCATAACTTAATATCCTTGAAGCCGCGATTCACCACCTTCGGGGGGACCCTCCGGTTTATAATAGAAGCTTAACTCTGCGATTCCTTACGGGACCCTCCAGAGTATAAAAGCTCCTCTTCCCAGAAGAGGTAAATAAGGAAACAATAAAAAATGTGAGAGCAAAAAAATTAAAGGCTCTAATAGCAGAGTGATAAATTGTCGCTTAGACCTGTGACCCCGAATGAACCTCAGGCTAAAGCTGTAAATTACTACGTCATATCCTGCGGGTCATCAGCGACCGAACCAGGAATAACATGATATTAAGTGGACCTGTGACCCCGAAGACCCTCAGGTACACAAATAAATAGCATTTATTCAAAGTGAAAATTAAAACAAATTGACACCGTCCACGACTACGCCTTTACAATACTGAATATCCTGGCACGATCACATGGCTGGGTGAGTCCCTGACCCTATACTCCTAGGCAGATACTCACCTCATCGAAGGCCAATAGGTTAACATATCTTGTTTTCCTGCATTAAGCTGCCTGTGGTGTCTCCAGCGTACACATCAGAACACACTGGATACTGCTACTCCGATTTCTGCGGCATTTCCAGCGTACATATAAGAACACACTGGAAATTGCAATAGGAACAAGATTATGTTGTGAAGTAAGTTGTGCCTTAGTAGGTTGCCTTCAATCTGATTGTTGACGACTAAAAAGGATGACACAGCCCTTCCTGACCGAAACTCTTTCTTTAAAGACTAATGTGCCGTGAAACGCCAACCTGGTACATGTCGCCGTACACATAAGAACACGGTAAAAGTTTCACAAGTCTAATCGCGGCTCCTTTCTTATCTTTTTGCAGGAAACTCTGAAAACGTAAGAAAGGAACCGACCTCTAACTCAAATCGAGACTGATTGTTTTTTTTCCGAAACAAAAACTATTTGCACAAAAAGAAAATACAAACATAGCACGAGGACGAAGATCCGAGCAAAAAAAAAAACAAAAAAAAAGCTAATAACCGTGCAAAACGAAAAAGAATATTCTTGCTGGCAGTACCCGGTACCTGATCGTATAAAACTTTGCAAAAAAATAATAATAATAAAAAAATTCAATTTTTAAAGAAAACGTGCATAAATATTTGAAACAAGAGATAATGGACGCACTAACGACAAAAGTAAACGAATTAACTGGGGGAATTAACGCTCTCCTCGAACAAATTAGAAAATTGGAGGGGCGTCTGACGGGAATTGAAAAAAATGGGTTAGGTTTAGAGGCTCGACTAGCACGGATAGAAGCGAGCAGCGCAATCCTAGACCAAAACCTTACCAGGATTGACGGTAGGCTAGGTAGTGTCGAAGGAGCAAATAGTGTGGGCAGTGTAGAAGGAGAAAATAGTGTGGCTCAACAAGGGAGCTCAGGCGCGAACACCCGAGCGCCAATGTCCGAACAGGACCTCAAGGAAATCGGCAGGCTCCCCGACTGTGTCAAAGAGCTGCAAACTTTTGAGGGAAATCCAGCTCAATATATTTCATGGATACATAATGTCGAGGGCATCCTTTCCGATTACGAAGTGATCAAGGGAAAACCTTTGTATAGGGCTATCCTTCAGCACGTTAGGCAAAAAATCCGGGGAGGGGCTGATGCGGCGTTAGTTGCATATAATGTTTTCGAGAGTGACTGGACTGAGATAAAAAAGGTCCTATCACTGCACTACGCAGACAAGAGGGACATACGGACGCTAGAACACCAGTTAAATCAGTTGGCTCAAAGAAATTCCAAACTAGATGAATTTTATGCGACAGTTAACCACCAACTGTCGTTGATCGTCAACAAGATTAAATGCGACGATTATACGCAGGAAACGGTTTCCGTCCTCATAGAAACATACCGGAATAGGGCCCTTGACGTGTTTATTAGGGGTCTGAACCCTGAATTATCACGCATGCTAATAGTCCAGAAACCAAAAACACTTCCAGAAGCGTACTCAGCTTGCCTTGACATCCAAAACCTGACTTTAAGAAATACAATAGTGCATACGAACGCAGTGAATAGGGTTGTTGTTCCTACGAATAACCTGTTGCAAAACCAGCAGAGGCCGGCCATACCTCCTCGAGCCCGCACCAGTTATAACTGGACAAACAGAAACGCTGGCCAAGGATACAACAGAGTGCCATACAATAGGTTCCAGTCAAACCAAGAGTCCAACACTTCGCCTCCAGGCAGACCCACGGCTCCGAAACCTGCGGAGAAAATGGAAATCGATGGCAGCGTTCAGTCTAAGCAGGTAAACTACATGAATCGACCTGCAAGCAACAACGCGTTTAAAAGAGGACCAGCATCATCAATTGAAAGACTTCCAAAACAGCAACGACTCTACAACGTGGAAGCAAGTAGCAGTGAGCCAGGAGAAGAAGAGGCTCAGCAGGTAAATTTTATGATGGACGGGCCACCAGCCTATTTCATATAAAGGCCGCTGCTCTGTATTCCAGCATACCCTACCTCACTTGCGTCACCAAAGACAATATTACCCTAAAGTTTCTTGTCGACACAGGGGCGAACAAAAATTTTGTGAATCCCAAACTAGCCGCCCGCTCAACTCCGGTTGATCCACCCTTTTCAGTGCAAACTGTTGCAGGGCCTGTTCCAATTAACAAAAAAATTAGTGGACAATTTTTTCACAGTATGGGGAATGATACTGTACTAACGTTTTATGCCTTACCAGGACTGACTTCTTTCGATGGTATAATAGGCGACGATACCCTGAAACAATTGGGGGCTGTAATAGACAGGAAAAATCATACCTTGAAAATAGATCCGGGTATTGAAATTCCACTCAAAAACAAAACCGTTGGGGGTATTAATTTTTCTGAGGCATCGATCCCGGAGGCAGTGTTGCCCGCTTTGAAATCGCTACTTAAAAAATACTCACATCTCTTTGAGCCTTTGAGCGCAAAAATTAACATTAAAACGTCTGTCAGGGCCGAAATAAAAACTACCACAGAAGATCCTATATACGCCAAAAGCTATCCCTACCCGGCCAATATGAGAGAAGAGGTGGACAGACAGATTTCCGAACTACTCGACGAAGGTATTATTCGTCCATCCAAAAGCCCTTACAACTCTCCAATCTGGGTGGTACCTAAAAAACCAAAGCCGTCAGGAGAAAAGCAATACAGAATGGTAGTGGACTTTAAACGCCTGAATGCAATCACGATACCCGATACCTATCCTATCCCTGACATCAACGCAACATTAGCCAGCCTCGGCCACGCCAAATACTTCACGACCATCGACCTAACGTCCGGGTTCCACCAAATAGCAATGAAAGAGGCTGACATCCCGAAAACAGCATTTTCAACCATGAATGGGAAGTACGAATTTTTAAGACTTCCTTTTGGGCTGAGGAATGCACCGGCCATATTTCAGCGCATGATAGACGACGTCTTGAAGGAACATATTGGGAAAATATGCTACGTATATATTGACGATATCATAGTGTTTGGTAAAGATTTAGACGAGCATATGAAAAATGTCGATATAGTATTCGAAAGGCTGGCAGATGCCAACGTCAGGGTAAACATAGAAAAAACAAAGTTTATGAGAACAGAGGTAGAGTTCCTGGGGTATATAATAACCTCCGACGGTATAAAAGCAGACCCCTCAAAGGTACAGGCCATAGAAGCTCTGTCACCTCCCCGAACGCTAAAAGAGTTGAAAAGTTTCCTTGGAATGTCATCGTATTATCGAAAATTCATCCGGGATTACGCCAGAGTGGCGAAACCCTGAACCAACCTAACGCGGGGGGAAAATGCGCAGATCAAGGCCAGTCAGTCGAGAAACGTTCGCATTAAACTGGATGCGGATGCTCTTAGGGCATTTGAGGACCTAAAAAAATTGCTTGTCTGCTCAGACATCCTTGCTTTTCCTGATTTCGGAAAATCGTTCAATCTTACAACTGATGCTTCGAACTATGCCATAGGAGGGGTGTTATCCCAAGGCGAACCCGGAAGAGACCGGCCAATCGCATATATATCGCGCTCCCTTACCCGAACAGAAGAGAACTACGCCACAAATGAAAAGGAAATGCTGGCAATTGTTTGGGCCCTGGACAATTTAAGATCGTATTTGTATGGTGCAAAGATGATTAAGATTTATACTGACCACCAACCTCTCACTTTTGCATTGGGAAGCAGAAATTACAATGCAAAGCTGAAGAGATGGAAGGCCAGAATCGAAGAGTACAACCACGAATTGATTTACACTCCAGGTAAATCAAATGTCGTGGCCGATGCTCTGTCAAGACTGCCGTGCCAAGCAAACAATTTAACCAGTGCAGAGTCAACGGGTAAGGTAGATGATGATGAAAGTGGAAGTCCGACAAGGGTAGATGCACAATTGAACAGCGCTTCAGCTTCAGAGATTGAAAGCGATATGGCAACTGTCCATAGCGCGGAGCAGGACGCATCGGACCTTATTCCACACGTCGAATGTCCCCTGAATGTATTTCGTAATCAAATAGTGCTCAGGGAAGGTAAGGCTTTGACATGTGTAGAAAACCCACATCCTGGTTTTACTCGACACTACATAACCCTGGATAGCATCGATAAACCGACAGTAATACAAGTACTAAAGGAGCGACTCAATCCGTCACTCATAAATGGCATTAAAATCCCAGAGAATCGTCTGCAACTCCTACAGGAGGTATATTTAGAACATTTTCTTTTATATAAAATTAGGATAACTCAACGGGTAGTTGAGGACGTGGCCAACGAAGACAGAATTTGCAAAATAGTGGAAGATGAACATAAGAGGGCACACAGAAACCCCAGGGAAAATAAAGAGCAAATCCTGGAAAAGTACTATTTCCCTAAAATGGCAAGTCGGATAAGGAAATTCGCATCTATCTGCGAAACTTGCCTCACAAACAAGTACGATAGACATCCCGCGGTACCCCCTATAAAGGAAACGCCTATTCCTAAATACCCATGCGAAATATTGCACGTTGACATTTTCGAAATCCAAAACGAAAAATTTCTATCCTGTGTTGACAAATTTTCGAAGTTTGCAAAACTTTTCCACATAAGGAACCGCTCATCTCTCACTCTTCGCGCAAAATTTGCCAAGCTTATCCACTACTTCACAACCCCCCGGGTAATAGTAACAGACAATGAGAGAGGATTTATGAGCCCTCTAGTAAGCAATTATATAAGAGGTTTAGGGATTGAATTGTACCAAACTCCAGTGCAAAGAAGTGAAGTGAATGGGCAGATCGAAAGATTTCATTCAACTTTGATCGAAATCTATCGATGTCTGCGAAAGGAAATAAGCAATACGAGTCCCAAAGAACTAGCCTACATTGCAGTCGACCGCTATAATACAACGATTCACTCTGTGACCAAGAGGAAGCCTAGTGATGTATTCTTTAATAGAACCGAAAGAATAAATTACCAAAGACTGACAGATTTTAGAAGTAAGGTCCACAGGGAAATTAAAGATCGAATTAGAAAAAATCAAGAATCGCGAAACCTTCGACTAAATAGGAGAAGGAAAGGCATAAAAAAGTTTATGGTAGGAGACGATGTCTATGTAAGGGACAAACAGATTAAGAGTAAACAAAAACCACTCTATAAAAAGGAAAGGGTTCGCAAGGACAACCGAGTAACCCTAGAGACGGACACTGGTAGGAAGATTCACAAGGTACATATAAAAACTAGGGCTCAATAATAACAATAA
>NW_023468092.1:0-6150 GCF_013731165.1 Rhagoletis pomonella | reverse complement strand
GTTTAGCCAGCAGGGTTGCAGTTATTACGCAGTAGAGAATTGGATGTGTTGGTATTTAACCAGCAGGGTTGCGGCTATTAGTAGTTGGACTTAAGCTCAATAATTTAACGAGCTGCGACGAGTTAATTGGCTGTCCCCGTAACATTCCCCCTCTCGTAAATTTGAAGCGCCGTCTGAAAATTTACTGAACTAGATCCAGCTTCGCCAGTTTGACCACAGGCCGAGGCGGTTTTAACAACGGCACTACGAGATTGGCCGTCGTTCGCACGGTGCACTTCCATAACCACGCCTTTTAGCCAGGTATTGCGTTTGCTTTTGTCATCTACGACTATGACAATGTCGCCTACAACAATCGGATCTGGGGGATTCTCGTACCATTTACTGCGCCGTGTCAGGCAGGGCAAATATTCTCGTATAAAGCGCTTCCAAAATCGATCTGCTATTTGCGATGAATTTCTAAAATTCCTTCGTAGTGCTATGCCACTATCATCTTCAGTACCACGTTCACGCAGACCGCTCGAACTGCCAGTCATTTGGCGTCTCCAAAGGCACATAAGTGAGCGGCCTGGAATTTAGTATACACTCCACGTCAGCTAGTACAGCCCTTAGAACATATTCTTGAACAGCCTCTTCGCGTAGAATTTCGAAGAGGATAGACTTTACGGAACGAATCATTCTCTCCCATGCTCCACCCATATGCGGTGCGTTAGGGGGTATAAAGCACCATTCGATTTCCGGGTAACGTTGCTCGATGTCGTCTGAAGAGAGCCTTTCCATCTCCATCAGAAGGATTCTGCTCGCTCCGCGAAAGTTCGTAGTATTGTCTGATAGCACACGCCGCGGCACGCCACGTTGGCTTGTGAATTGTTTGAAAACAAGAAGAAAGGCATCAGTTGAGAGCGAATGGCTAATCTCAATATGCACGGCTCTGACGGTGAGACACGTGAAGAGCACGCCCCACCGTTTTTCACCTCGTCTGCCTACCAGCACATCAATAGGGCCGAAATAATCTACGCCCGTATATGTGAAGGGACGTGTGTTCAACGCAAGACGTTCTGGCGGTAAAGACCCCATCTCCGGTGCTTGCGGTTGTACCTTGCGTATAATGCACTTGCAGCAGCGCCTGCCAGTTGACGATACCAACGCCCTTAAAGCGTTTATCCAGTATTTCTGGCGAATCTCGTTCACAACGATTTCGTTATGTAAGTGGTGGTACTTACGATGGTAGAAATCAACGATGAGTGAAGTAACAGGACTCTTGCTTGGCAGAATAATTGGCCTTTTCGCATCAAATTGAATGCCTTCTGCTGCGTCGATTCTTCCTTTAACCCGGAGGATTCCGGCATTATCTAGATAAGGAGAGCATTTAAAAATTAGACTTTTTCGACTCACGCATAATCCTCGTTGTAAGCAGTTGATTTCTTCGCCAAAGGCTTCGAGTTGGCAGTTTAGAATGATCAGGTTCTCAGCGCCTTCGATTGTGGGACACGAAAGGGCTAACTGTAGATGCTTCGATTGTGCTGGCTTCCGCATCAATCTTTGGAGGAAATGCAGAACATTTCTTTGAGCAGCGCGAAATTTTTCCCATTTACTAAATCGCTCGGCTTTTGGCATAATCGTCGATAATGGTAAGTTTGACGTCGGCTCGATTTGAATATGGTGTAGTACTTCAAGAGCTGTGCTGCCGGGTAAGTGCGTTTCAGGCCACATTTTCGGTGGTAAAACTAAAAATTCGGGGGCACGAAACCATCTCGAATCACCATCCATCCGTTCGTATTGATTACACTTTGTGCCTTCATCGGCTACGTTTTCAGCTGATGGCACCCAACGCCAGTCAAAGGGGTTCGACGATTCCAAAATCTCACCTACCCGGAGAGCCACAAATTGATTATATCTTCGAGCGTCTGACCGAATCCAATGGAGGACATTTTTGGAATCCGTCCAAAATATGGTTTTGGTCACCGGCAACGTCACTTCCTGCTTGATGAGTTTTGAAAGGTGAAGACCAATTATAGCACCCATTAGCTCCAGACGAGGTATGGAAACCGGCTTGAGTGGAGCCACGCGAGTTTTAGATGCTACCAACGTACAGCTGACCTCGCCCTTAAGGTCTGCTCTTAGATAGGCGACCGCAGCGTAAGCAGCTTCACTTGCGTCGCAGAAAACGTGCAGCTGAATATTGTGACTAGTGCTGGCATTCAAGTAGCATCGCGGTACACGAATATTTCCTATTTCAGGCAGTAATCGCACCCATGATTGCCACTCCTCCCGTTCTTTAGCGCCAATCGCATCATCCCAATTCACGCCGCTACGCCAAACGTTTTGCATTATGATTTTTGCCCGGATTCAATAAAACCCCAATAATCCCAGGGGATCATAAATCGTCATGATGATGCGCAGAATAATACGCTTTGTGTAGACAGCACTTTCCTCGAAGACCGACTTGTCAAACCTCTCCACGAAAGTCAGTTCATCCGTTTGTGGAAGCCACCACATTCCCAAAAGCTTTTCAACCAAGGTACCTGATTCCTCAAGGCACTTCTCTGCTTGTGTTTTCGAACCTGAAATCGCTTGCTGCACTCTTTCTGAGTTAGAGAGCCAATTGTGCATTTCGAAGCCGCCCTCTCCATGTATATACTTAACTTGTGATGCCAATTCGATCAACTCCTCTTCGTCGTCAGCACTGTGCAACCAATCGTCAACATAGGTATTTTTATGAATCGTGTTGACTGCATGCGCGTATATATTGCTGAAACGCGATGCGTTTTCGTTTTTCACATAGTTTGCCAAAGACGGTGAGCAGGCGGCTCCGAAAGTCATTACCATCATTGCATACACATCAGGTTGCCTCGACCGATTTCCGTTCCGCCATAAAAATAATTGAGACGCTTGGTCCTCATCTCTTATACGAATTTGATGGAACATTTCACGGATGTCCCCTGCGATAGCCACGCGCCGTTCGCGAAATCGCATCAGTGTGCCGATTAGGGACGTTAAAAGATCTGGGCCTGACATCAAATAACTATTTAACGAAACGTTCTCAACCGCAGCGGCGGCATCCCATACGATCCGAGTTTTGTTCTTGTTTTTGTTCGCACCTGTGAAGATGGGTAAGAACCAGGTCTTTTCTGATACGATAGATTCGCCTTTCTTCAGCTTACGGATATAACCTTTTTCTTCGTAGCTGCTAATTTTATTGCTTAAAAAATCCATCAGCTTAGGATCCCGTATCATTTTTTCTTCAAGGCAATTCAAACGCCGCATTGCCATAGGCAGAGAGTTGGGCGTGACTATCTTGTCAAACTTCCACAACAGTCCTGTCTCGTATCTCTTTTCAAGAGGCAGGTATCTAGTTGTGGATCTCATAATAGCATACGCGCGCTCATCTGCTTTGGATTTTAGGGGGTCGTCGGTTTTACATACACCTACCGCTTCTAAAGCGTAGTTAGCTTTAATAATGTCATCCAGGCGTTCTGTGGCAGTGCACGGACAAATATGTAAAACTCTGTTGGAAGTCTCACAAACAGCGCTGACGCGGCCATACACCGCCCAACCTAATCTACATTTAGCGGCAATGAGATGATCGCCTTTAGTTTCTCTCACTTCCAAAGGTACGCCCAGTTTCGCGTTATATATGCCGATCAGAATAGTAGCACGCACAGACTCATAAGGCTTTATCGGCAATTTGTTTAACTGTTTACGAGAATTCAATACCGATTCAGATAGTGTTTGCATGGGAAGGTCGCGGTTTGCCACTGTGCGAACATTACGCAAGGTGTATCGCGACGAATTGTCGCTTGATGAGATGTCAACACTTACCAGTTTTGAAGTTGGATCGGATTGTGTGATATCTCCAGTCCATCTTAAGCAGAGCTCTCGGGACGGTCCTTGCAGGCCTAAACTCGACGCGATGTCACTTTCCAGTAAAGTACATGCTGACCCTTCGTCGACTAGCGCATACGTTTCTATTGAATGTGTCTTTCCATATAACGTGACCGGAACATAACGAAACATTATTTTATTTGATTCTCTTTTAGTATGTAGCATAACAGCAGTATCATTAAGCGCCTTTACATCATCTGCGTGAAGCAAAGCGTTATGTGGTTTTGTACAACCATTGATATCACAACGGCTTTGAGAACGACAATTTTTCAAAAAGTGCTTTTTAAAACATCTAATACACAGTACAGTACACTTCTTACATTTTTGCAAATTATGATCTTCTTGACAATAAAGGCATTGTTGTTGTGGATGGCCCTTCACTTTATTGCTATTATTTTCAACTACGTCATGCACTAGAAGTCTGGACTTCGAGTGTTTTCCTTTTATCTCGCTTACAGTTGTTGTTGCGCTCACAGAGACTACCTGACTACCACACGTCGCTAATTTAAAGAGCCAGTCGTCAAATTTACCTAAATCAGTTTCTGTCATATTTACTACCTGCCTACCCCATTCGAGTTTTAAGTCGCTTGGCAGCTTACTTAATAAATCGGACAGAAGCATTGGGTCGTTTAAGTACGCCGAAAGTCCAATAACATGCATAGTCGAACGGTAGTTCTGGACCGCAAGAGCAAACTGTATAAGAGTTTCTAAGTTGTCGTGCCGAACTGCCGGCTCTTTCCTTAACTTTCGTTGTAATGCTTGGTGTATGACGGCAGGTCTGCCGTATAACATGCGAAGAGTTTCGATGGCTTGTGTTACGGTTGAAGGTGTCATTAGTTTGCCTTTAACTGCTTCTAAAGCAGCACCTTTCAGACAGCGTTGAAGGCGGATAAGATTCTCCGCTTCTGAAAATCCGCACTGCTCAGTCGATTGCTCATAATTAACAATGAATAAAGGCCATTCTTCTGGTTTGCCAGAAAATGCCGGTAACTCTTTATTTACAACCTGCCTGGATGCTATCTGCATTGTGGACAATGTGCAATCGACCATTGGGCCCTGAGAAAGCGAAGCATACCCATTCGCGCCTTGTTGCCTACTGTAGAAACCACCAGGTACATGCGATGGAATCGAAGCGGTGAATATGCCCGTCGAAGAAACTGTCGGAACAGGCGCAGTTATTGGAATTGAGTTCGCATTATAAAAACGAAATTGTTGATTAGCGGGAACTGTGGTTGAGTGCGATGCTTGTTTTGTAGTTTGTACGGTTTGATATGGCGTGGTTTGTGGTGCGCTGAACCCGGCACCTGCTAAGCCGTCGTCATAATGAAGAGTGGTGGAATGGAAGGGGTGACTTGTGCCTAAGACGTGCGTTCGTTGCGTTATAGTGCTTAGAGGAGCAAACTGACTACTAGGTATATAGAAATGAAATGGCTGTGTTGATGTAGATATATACCCTGAACGCGGAGGCATACTAATAGGAACCGTTGAGTTTGCGGGCCACGCAACAGGTGGACTCGAAACAGCTCCATGCGGAGCTTCGGTATCAAATGGATTGTCTGGCGAGAAAATATCTGCTCTTACCATATTAGGTGGTGTAAATACTTGCCTTAGCGCTTGCTAATTTAGTACAGAATCGAATGAAGGATTGCTCTGCCTGATTGTCGTAGGTGCCGCATAACTACCCTCAGTAGCGCAGCTCGCCGGTGCGTTCCCATCTATAGATGTAGCACATTGCGAGCCTTTAGCACCCAGATCTATTGTTGCAGTCACGTTACTTACACGCGCACGTTCCCCTGCCTGTGCGTACCCATCTATAGATGTAGCACTTTGCGAGAAACCATGCGGCGAAAGGTCTGGAACATTTGAGCTGGGTAGCGTACACGTTGTCGCGCCAACACTCGCAGTTAAGGTTAGCTCATTCGATTTGCTTTCGGTATTGTTTGCGCGTGTCGGCGAAAACATCTTTAGAAGATCGACGATATCCAGAGAAGAATATACTAAATTCTTTAAAAGGAATCTTTACGTCACGATAGTCGCAGAGGTTATAATATCGCACCAGTCCTCACACGTGTCAAATCTCTGCACCAAAATATTTTCGGATGTTGAGAATTTTAGAGCAATAGTTTACGCTTCAATGCTCGGAACTAATCCGGTTTATTTATTCAAGAATTTTACAGCACATTGATGAACTTAAGCGAAAATCTAAATTATTTTACATCTCGAATATACATATATGAACATATTTCAGTATGAGCATACTTACATTTG
>NW_023468091.1:0-6151 GCF_013731165.1 Rhagoletis pomonella | reverse complement strand
CCCCCGTCATGATATCAAAATCGTGCTTGCCGACCTCAATGCCAGGGTGGGCAAGGATGGGATCTTGGGAACCACCGTCAGAAAATTCAGCCTCCACGACGAAACGTCCGACATCGGAATGAGGCTGATCGACTTCGCCGGGCCCCGAAACATGGGAGTATGCAGTAATAGGTTCAAGATTAATCAAGCTACATGGCTGTCTCCGGATCGAAATCAAATCAATCATGTTGTGATAGACGGAAGGCATGCTACCCGTTTTTGGATTTACGAACACTCCGAGGCCCAAAACATCGGATCACTATCTTATTGCAGCCAAGATACGTACCCGCCTCTGTGCAGCAAATATATATATATTTCGTTCGAAACCAAAAATGACACTGAAGATGGCACAACGCCGAAACCGGTTTGTCTCCAAACCAAATTTGACAAGGGATGACGGAAAATCGTTCCACATTACATCACACTCCTACCCTGTCGGAAACACCAACAACGAAAATGAGGTAAAAATATTGTTATAAAGTTCAAATTTATACCGCTTTAAAAATTGAGGGGTATACGGGCTATGAAAAATTTACTAAAATAAAGTTTTTGTATTTAATTACTATTCGTAACATTAAGACACGTCGTTTTATGTCTTCTTTATAAAATAACAAGTGAGAAAGTCTAAGTTCGCGCGGAGCCGAACATTAAATACCCGGCGCAAGTATTAAATATATGTTTTTCACCTTTCCGAAAGTTACCGCTACATGGTAAGCCGGAGTGTACCAATTTTGAGTAAATTAGGGTCGTTAAATTTCGAAATATTGAAGTTTCAAGCATTTCTGAAATTTACCGTTTTATGAAAAGCGGCAGTAATTTTAGTCCAATTTCAATAATTTTCAACGTTTTGCTTACACGTGGCAAGTACAATAACCATACCGAGTTTGGTACAAATTGGTAAATCGGTTACCGAGATACATAAATGTGAACATAAGTGGGCGGTGGTATAGAATTGTTGCAAGCATCAATTTTTAATAAATTAGCTTTAATGTTTACTGATTTATCGAAGATTTCGTATTTCTCTAAATTACCGTTATATGGGATGTGGGCGTGGTTATTGTCCGATTTTAAAAATTTTCGGTTATGTGGAATGGAAACTGTTCCCAGTTTGGAAGAAATTGGTGCAGCGGTTACCAAGATATACACATGTAACCATAACTGGGCGTGGCTAGGCCCATTTTACAAAAATGTATAATATTCTTATTTTTCGTCTAAAACTTATTGCAAATATCAATTTTGAGTGAATAATCTTCAGTAGTTACTAAAATATCGCAGTTTTCGTATTTATGAAAATTACCGTTATATGGGAGGTAGGCGTGGTTATTGTCCGATTTCGCCCATTTTCAATACCATCCGTCCTACGCCAGAAGGAAGTGTACGTACCAAGTTTCGTTACGATATCTCAATTTTTACTGGAGTTATCGTGTGCACAGGCGGACGGACAGACGGACTGACGGACGGACAGACAGTCACCGCTTAATCGATTTTTTTTTTCATTCTGATCATTTATGTATACATTTGTCTATATCTATCTCGATTCGTTTTGCCTGTTACAAACACCGTTATGTGAACAAAGTTATAATACCCTTGTGCACAAGTGCGCTCGGGTATAAAAATTGGAAAACAATCCCTAGAAGCCTGTACTCCCAATATTTGTTGTCATTCATCTAATTTATTTGCTTACCAACCAATAAGTATAGGCTTATTTGTTTTATCGTAGTTATTATACATACATGTAACTGTAGAGAGAGAATAAAGAACACGACGGTTTGAGGTTTATGAGTGGACTGACCGTTTAATGTATCAAGAATATGCTTATAAGTATTACAATTATGCGAAGCTGGTAAATAAAGTATAATAAGCTTATGAGTGCATTTTATATGCACATATACAAATACAAATACATATTTAAATACATAAGTATTTTCAACACCCTCACTTATTGTTTACAAAATTATTATTCATATTTAAAATAAAAATTTTTTTACAATATTTTTGATGTTTTTTTTTTAATGTAATTTGAAGTTAATTTTATACTACAGTTTTTTTTTGGGTTTTAGCAAGATTTTGTTTTACAGTGTATTATACTTTTTGAGTTTGATACTGTCTTTTAACTTTACGATAATGTAATCGATATAAAAAGTATAGAAATTCTATTATTTTTAGAATGCAAATAATCCCTAACATAATCAAGATTTCTTGGTTGTGTATTGGAACAGGTTCACTAATATTGATATTGTTCTGTACTTCTCCATTGTTGTTGGATTTCTGCTGCTCCGATGAAAACCAGCCTCCCATGTTGTATAATATTGGATAACTGTGAGTAAAACAATAATTATTATAAATGTTAATTATTGTCTTATTTTATTATGAGCTTAAGCCCATTTGTTCAGCGCAAAATTTTGTTTTTTCTCTGCTGACTGCTTTTGTTAACGAATCAGCTGCCATTTGCTCATTTGAGTGTTTTAAGTTAAACCGGCTTACATTATTTACTGCAAATGCTATATCCGGTCTAGTTCCTTGTGTTAAATATAAAAGGCTGCCCACAGCTTCTTGGTATGGTATTTTCCCCGTCAGATCATTTTTCTCAGTGATGCATTTTTCAGTCAATTTTTGACTTACTTCACATGGTGTGCCCACTGGCTTACAATCCTGCATACCAAAACGTTCAAGAATTTCATTTATATATGACGATTGATCTAGTGTAATTTCGTCGCAATTTTTGCTCTGCGTGATACGTATTCCAAGACAACTTTGAGCAGATCCCAAATCTTTCATTTTGAATTTTTTGTTAAGGTACTGCATTAGTTTTTCTAGGTTATTACTACCTTTGTAGAGTATAAGGAAATCATCGACGTATATTGCAATTATCAGATTCAATTCTTTATCATAGTAAATGCATGGATCAGTTTTACACCTTTGTAACCCGAATTCTTTTAATGCTGAATCGAGCTTTAAGTTCCACTGTCTTCCGGCTTGTTTCGGTCCGTAAACAGCTTTGTTTAGCTTACATACCTTGTTAGTGCCATCATTGTAACCTTCTGGTTGTTCCATGTATATTGTTTCTTTAAGATCACCTTGAAGAAACGCAGTCACTACATCCATTTGATGGATTTTATAGCCGTTTTTTACTGCTAAAGCCACTAAAAACCTTATTGATGTGTATCTAACCACCGGCGAGAATGTTTCATCATAATCGATGCCGTATTTTTGTGCACAGCCTTTTGCAACAAGTCGTGCTTTATATTTTACAGCTTTACCGACCTCATCTTGTTTTACTTTAAAGACCCATTTTTCTTTTATAGGCTTTCTTCCATCTGGTAGTTTCATCAACGACCAGGTGTTATTTGATCTATGTGATTCCATTTCTTCATTCATTGCATCTTCCCATTCTTTCGCTTTTTCACCGTTTATAGCTTCTGATACTGTTAATGGCTGTGAAAGAAATGCAAAAGCATTAAATTGAAAAGATGGTACAGATACCTTAGCTTTAGATCGTGTGACTCTTCTTTCTTCTTCAGATTCATCAATACTTTGTTCAGGAACATAATCTGGATCATTTTGGGTTTGATTCGGTGATTCTATCATGGTGTCATCTTCCGCAACACTTTGTACGTCTTCGTTCGATTCATCAGGTTTTATGCTAACTTCTTCAAATGTGTCTTCATCGCTTCTCTTTATTTCCCTCACTTCGTCGTTATAGATTTTTAAGGTCGACTTTGGTTGAGGTTTTTCGTAGAATATTACATCTCGACTTATAACCAGTTTCTTTGTTATTGGATCAATACAGCGAAAACCTTTAATGTCGTCATCATAGCCCACGAAAAACATTTTCTTGGATTTAGGATCCCATTTTTTACGTTTTTCTTTGTTTATGTGAACCATTGCTTCACAACCAAACAATTTCAGGTTAGATATGTCTATTTTTTTTTTATAGAATATTTCATCAGGAATTTTTCCATGCGACGAACAAATACTTTTGTTGATTAAGTAGGCTGCCATATTTGTTGCTTCTGCCCAATAACATTTTTGAAGATTTGCATCAAACAGGAGACATTTAGCTTTTTCAATTAAGCTTCGGTTCATTCTTTCGGCAATTCCATTCTGCTGAGGAGTATATGCATTACTTAATTGATGCTTGATACCATTCTCATTACAGTATTTGTCGAATTCAGTTGAACAATATTCACCGCCATTGTCCGTCCGTATTGTTTTGATTTTAGATCCAGTTTGGCGTTCAATGTATGTTTTGAAATTTTTAAAGTTATTGAAAACTTCTGATTTTGACTTGAGAAAGTAAACGAATAATTTTCGGGAGAAATCATCTATGAATGTTAATACATATTTGGCGTGTCCTATAGATTGCGTTTCCATAGGTCCACTAGATCAGAATGTATTAGTTCGAGTAGCTTTGTTGTTTTTGAGTTACTTTGTTTAAACGGAATTCTTGTTTGTTTGCCTTTGGGACATATCTGACAATTTTTTATTTCATGATCGTCGTCATTGAAATCAATACCAGAAACAGCGCCGTCACGCATTTTCTTTAAACTTTGAAAATTTATGTGTCCAAGTCGCCTGTGCCATAGCATTGCGTTGTTATTTGTTTGTTTTGATAACAAGCATTTTGCTTGGATTCCCTTCAGTTTGTAAACACCATTTTCCGCTTTGCACTGTACAATTACTTCTTTGTTTTTGTTAAGTATTGTACAGCCTGTTGCATCGAATTTTATTACATTCCCCTGACTCACTATTTTTGCAGCTGACAGAAGGTTTACTGATAAATCGGGCACGTGTAGAATTTCGTTAACTACAATTTCTTGCCCGTTGATATTCAGTGATGTTTTGCCAACGCAACTTACTGTCATAGCTGTTCCATTTGCTGACATTATTTTGTCAACGAGTGAATTTTTTTTGCTAGTGAGCAAATTATCGTTTGGTGTCATATGAGACGATGCACCACTGTCTAGATACCAGTCGTCGTTATTTCTTTTCGTTAATAACGCTGTGAATGCATTTTTTGCTGTGCCATTTTGTGCATTATTTTTCTTGTAGTGACATTCCCCTGCATGTTTCTTTCCACAAGTTGTGCATTTTTTCTTTTGTAAGTATTTTTGCTTATTTTCGTACCTTTTTTTACTAAGAAATGCATCACTTTTTGTGGTTGTGTTGGTATCAGAGTCCAACAGTTTAGCGATTATTGTTTCTGATTTTATTTGTGAGTCTGATGCTTCAATTCCCATTATAAATGGTTTATATGCATCAGTTAAACCAGCCAATACTATCGCCGTCAGCCAATCCTCATTTATCTCAAAACCAATTTCATTTAATTTATTAGAATTATCTTTAATTCTATCAATGTATGATTGCATGTTCTCGCAGTCTTCTAATCTGCAAGAGATCAGGCCTCTTAATAACCCAATTTTTCTTGTTAAGCCTTTGTCCTCATACAGATTTTTTAGTTTCTGCCATATTTCTAGCGCTGTTTCACATCTGGATATGTGAACGTACAGCGATGGCGCTACGCTTAGAGCTAACAGGGCTTTGCAATTAGTTAATTTCTCAGCGTTTGTTTCTGTGACAGGATCGGTTATACACTTATGCAGACCTTTGAATGCTAATATATTTTTTATTGCGAAACACCAGTTGTGGAAATTTTCCTGGCCTTTGAGTTTCTCTACTTCAAAACCCTTTTCCATTTTAACTTATAATTTCACTTATAAATTTTATATATATGTATATGTATATTAATTCAAAGTCTTACTTGAAGCGTTATTTTATTTTTATTATTACAGCAGATTTTGCACTTTTGATTTTTATTTTATTTATTTAATTCCGACACCCGACACTACAGCAGTAACCTTGCTCTGCTACCATGTAGAGAGAGAATAAAGAACACGACGGTTTGAGGTTTATGAGTGGACTGACTGTTTAATGTATCAAGAATATGCTTATAAGTATTACAATTATGCGAAGCTGGTAAATAAAGTATAATAAGCTTATGAGTGCATTTTATATGCACATATACAAATACAAATACATATTTAAATACATAAGTATTTTCAACAGTAACAATGTTTATTTGAAGCAAAGTAATAGATATTATAAGATATTA
>NW_023468090.1:0-6151 GCF_013731165.1 Rhagoletis pomonella | reverse complement strand
AGTACAAAGGAAAAACACCATGTCGAAAGATTCGCTAAAGATGTGCGGCAAACGCTCGCAAAGTCCCACAGCGCAGTTTTTCAGGAAAATGTTGGACAGTCCATCAGGTCCAGCGCCTTTATTGGGGTCTAATGTGCTCAGCTGTTTAAATATATCATCGTAAGTCACCTCAAAGTCACTTATGCGAGCACTCTGTTCGGTAAGATTCAGATAAGGAGTGGTATTTTGGGCGATTGGTGCGTATGTGCTTTGAAAGTATGTCGCGAAAAGAACGCTGATTTCGGTTCCAGTATTAGCTGATTGATTGCCCCACACCATGGTCGATGGTACCTCGCTATTGCTACGTTTTTTGTTTTTGATAAAATTCCAGAGCGCCTTGGTGTTGGACTGCAGTGAGTTTTCTACTCTATCGATATAACTTCTATAGCACTCGGTACTTAGCTTCTTGCATTCCAGCCTAAGGTTACTAAAACGTGTATAATTTAGCATTGTTTTTCATTTCTTATAGAGTGTGTGTGCCGCCTGTTTGAGTTTCACTTTCTCTACCAGTTCTTTAGAAAACCAGGAAGGGAAGTTTCTCGACTTGTTGGAGTACACCGGAACAAACTGGGAGACGCTTCGTAGATTTTGTGATAAAGCCAGTCAAGTTTATCGTCAACTGTTTCTTGTTTGTATAGATCCACCCAGTTTGTCCTCATGAAGAATGCGTTCAAATTTATATAGTTTGCTTTTTTGAAAACATAGATCGGCGATGCATCTGGAGTTAGGCTGGGTTTGAAATCAAGCTCAACCGCCAGAGCAGGATGGTACTTATCCTCTGGAACGAGAGCAGGAGTGATATTAGGCGATATGTCGATATCACTGAAGCAGAGGTCGAGTGTATTGTTTTGCGCATTAAGAATGCAATTACACTGCTTGCAGCCGGACGAAGAATAGCAGTCATAAAGTAGATTCGTGCAGTTAATACTAGGCAAGTTGAAGTCGCCCACAACCAAAAGTTTTGCATTCGAAATTTATCAGTAATAAATGAAATGGTTGATGAATGAGTTATGTAAGTTTCATAGGAGGTGCGGGGGTAAGTAAACGCAGCCGATAATAGTATCCCAGTTATTACCCTTAATTCTAACAAATATTTGCTCAATGCCGTCGTCAATGATGACACATATGTATCTCGGTAACCATTCTACCAATTTGTACCAAACAAAATTTTACCAAACGGTATAGTTATTGTGCTTGCCACACGAAAGCGAAATGTTGGAAATTATTGAAATCGGACTAAAATTAAGCCGCTTTTCATATAACGGTAAATCGCAGAAATGCTTGAAACTACATATTTCGAAAGTTAAGCACGCTAATTTACGCAAAATTGATACACCCCGGCTTACCATGTAGCGGTATTTGCGCCGTGTATTTAATGTTCGGCTCCGTCCGAACTTAGACTTTCTTACTTGTTTAATTTATAGTTTTGTAATTTTGTTTCATCATCCTTTAACCTTTCCCTCCGCCGTTTACAGTTCGCCTTATTTTCCTCGCCGCCGTTTTTACTCATCTACATTCAAAAATTTTATATTTTGTATTTACATATCATTATTAACGTCAGGTAACCTGGACAGTAGTAAATCAAAGGAGATTACAACTTCTGCAGAACTAGACAACACAGAAGATAAGCTGGAGAAAACTCTAGCCATAGCTTTTAAAACATCCACACCAGTAAGCGTGTAAGAAAAAATCCCCTCCATGGGTGAGGGGGGAGCTTAGGGAGCACAGGTCAAATCTCAGAAAATTCTTTAACGAGTGCTACAGAACAAAACTGTGGCAGCCATACAAAGATGAATTAAGGCAGTACAAAAAATGAGTAAAGAAAGGTAAAGAGGCCTTTTGGCAGTCCTATTGCACATCCATAGAGAACTGTAGGGATTCCGCCAGACTAAGCTAAGTTTTATCCAAGGAACACATTAACCCCAACCTTAGAGACTCTCATAAATACACACTTTCCTGGCTGCCATCAGAGGCCAAACATATGGCCTCATACAAATCGTCAGCAACTCTCAAAAGAGTTACTCGACTCAATCGTAGACAAGGAAAAAATTAAGTTCGCTATAAATTAATTCTCCCCATACAAATCCCTTGGCTCAGATGGCATCATTCCGATAATGCTCCAGACATTACAGGAGCCTATGGTATCCTGGCTGGAAAGGGTCTACAAAGCCAGTATCAGCTTGACATACATTTCGATAGCTGGAAAAGAGTCAAAGTTGTCTTCATTCCCAAACCGGGAAGAAGAAATCACGAAAAAGCAAAAGACTTCCGATCAATGAGTCTTACATCTTTCCTGCGAAAGGTACTGGGAAGACTTTTAGACCTACATATTAGGCTTTTTCTGGGAAATTCCAAACTTTCCAAAGCTCAACATGCACACATTAAGGGCAGGTCAACTGAAACTGCTCTTCATGAAGTCGTGGGCACCATAGAAAAATCACTCCATTACAAGCAGTACACTTTAGCGGCATTCCTCGGCATAGAGGGGGCCTTCAATAACAGTCGAAGCAACTGTTCGATCTCTTGTGAAGGTGGGAATATCTGACCACATATGCGAGTGGATCGAACAAATACTCAGAAACAGTATCATAATTTCAACCATTGATTCACTAAAGCTGTCCCGTTATGCAAATAGGGGCACTCCGCCACTATGGGTGGTGGTACTGAACGACATTCTACTGGATCTCAATAAGGGTGGAGTGAAAGTAGTAGCATATGCAGATGATATAGTGGTGGCGGTATCAGGTCTCTCCCACTCAACGATTAGTGAAATCCTAGAGGGAGCTTCGCTCCAGCTAAACACCTGGGCTACAAAAAGTGGACTGGGTGTCAACCCTAGCAAGACGGACCTGATGCTGTTCACCAATAAAACAAAAATACCACAATTCAGGCTTCCCTCCCTTAATGGAACGTCTCTCACATTGTCCTCCGAGGCTAAATACTTGGGTGTCGTATTAGATACCAAGCTGAGCTGGAAGACAAATATAGAGAGGCGGGTTGAGAGAGACTACACAGCTTATTATACATGTAAAATAGTATTCAGTAGGAACTGGGAATTGAAGCCAAAGCTTGTCCTCTGGATGTACACGGCTATCATACGACCAATACTAACGTATGCGGCGTTAGTTTGGTGACCAGCACTAGATAAACAATACAACGTCAGGAAATTAGGCAGTATACAAAGAGCAGCTTGTGCAGGTGCTACAGGCGAAATTAAGTCGTGTCCATCTGATGCGCTTAATGTAATCCTGCATTAACTACCCACAGAACTCCATATCCGCGAAACTGCTGCGTCTGCGGCAGTCAGACTCAAAGAGTCAAGCTGCTGGAGGGCTCTGCAGCACGGCCATAGTGATATTCTTGACGAGCTTATCGAATCAGGTAAACAATCAGATTATATATCTCCTACGACAGATTTCAGCAAAAGCTTTTAGGTGAAGTTTCCTTCAAGACGGGATTGGAGTAGGGGAAGGATAGTCGAGGATAATTCCACTGAAATCTATACTGACGGGTCCAAAATGGACTGCGGTGTGGGTGCGGGGGTGTTCTCTGAAACGCTGAATGTCTCTCTCTCGTTTCGACTACCTGACTTTGGTAGTATCTTCCAAGCGGAAGTACTGGGCATCGAAAGGGCCTGTAAAGCACTAGAGAGGAACCGCCTAGGTGTACGAAAAGCAAACATTTTTTCAGATAGCCAAGTGGCAATTCTGGCACTTGCCTCACCGGTAACAAAATCCAAAACGGTCAGAGATTGCAAACGTGCGTTAATCACGGTGGCCGAGTTAATAGACATCACTCTCATCTGGGTTCCCGGCCATAGGAACATACACGGAAATGAGAGGGCTGACGAGTTGGCTAAGGCCGGAGCATCTTTGGATGAATCCGAGGCAGTAACTATAAATTGTCCAAATTGGAAAATCCAAATGGTTTGACGAACCCAACAAATCATGAAAGCAGATAAAATCGTTGGCTTAGTTCGCAAACGTGCTAAGTCCACTTTTTATGTAAATTGAGAGTTTGATGCAGTAAGATAGCATAACTGAAAATACATCATTACCAAAAAAGAAAATTACCGTAATGTCGTTTTTACTTGTTTTTATGCATTGGTACGCAAATGTGCTAAGTCCAAAAAAATCCAAAAAAAATATATATACACGTCTGTCCGTGTACACGATAACTCGAGATATCTCAACGAAATTTGGTATGTAGGTTGCCCTTTATCCAAGGTAAGTTGGTATTAAAAATGGGCGAATGGGAATGTAACCACGCCCATTTCCGATATAAAGGTATTTTCTAAAAATGCAAAAACTACGATATTTCAGTAAATAGTGGTTGCAACTTGTTCAAAATTAGTATGTGAAGTAGAATTTTTGTAAAAAATATTATTATTATTTTTGGAAAATGGGCGTGACCCCGCCCACCTATTATGAAATGCTGTATCTCAGTAGCCCATTCACCAAACTCGGTACGAGCCTTATTTAGGGTCTAGCTAAGAAATCTGTTAAAAATCTAATTCACTTAAAATCGATGATCGCGATAACCACTCAGCAGAACATAAGATTATGATACATTTTTGGATAATGGGCATGGCGCCGCCCACTTATGACCACAAATGGGTAACTCGGTAACCGATTTATCAATTTCTACCAAACTCGGTGCACTTAATAAACCTGGTACGGAAAAGCAATTCGTTGAAAATTATTCAAATCGGACCAAAATTACATTCGCTTCCCGTATATCTAACGGTAAATTTCAAAAATACGGAAAGTGATATTTCAATAACTGAAGACGCTAATTTACTTCAAGTTAATACTTACAACAATCTCTTAACAATAAATAAGACTGCGTGACACCGCCCACTTTATGACTACAAGGTGTATTTCGGTAGCCACTTTAGCGATTTCCACTAAACGTGGTTCAATTATTTCATTGAGTTGAACTCAGGATATTATCGAAAACATTTGAAATCGGGAAAATGCCCCTGCTTACGACAGTATTTGATACCTGCGCCGGATATATAAAGTTCGGTTTCGCCAAAACTTATACCTCTTTACTTGCTTTTAATTATTTTCTTTTATAAATGGTACATAAATTTACGACTTAAAATAGTTATTTTTATTAATAGCAATGAAATAAAACTGTATAAGGTTATAATTCATTTTAAAACAGTAAAATATATTTAAACTAAGCAATTAAATCTTTTAACAATAAAAAATAATGGAAAAAAGGTTGATAGAAAATGTGCTAAGTCCACATTAAAAGAATAAAATCTTAAAGAGAAAATGTGGTAAGTCCTAAAAGAGCCTATAAGTCTGCAACAGCTTTATTTGGAAATTGGCCGATTATTGGTACTAAAACAAGACGAACTAAGGAATAAAACTGCATTTACAGATTAGAAAAATATTGAAAACAAAAAAAGTTAGACGGTTTTTTGTCCCTCCTGAAAAATAAAAAAAATGGACTTAGCACGTTTGCGAACTAAGCCAACGATATATGTAATACTTCTATATTGGCAGTAAGCTAACTTCGCAATGTGTAAGCATTCCGAAATCAAAGCGAGATAGTCTAGTACCGTTTTTGTCAATGTATTGTGTACTTGAGTGACGTTTTTGTATATGTGTTGTGTACATGTTTATTTGTAAACGTATGTGTTCCTTTTCTTCCGTACGTGTTTATTGATATATCTGTACTGTCCCTGCAGGGAAATCAATTACTAGTGCAAAAAGTTTCTGGTTCAGAACTAACACCAAAGTGCAAAAAAAGTACTAGTACGATCGTAGCTAGATCCTCACCAGTTCAAAAGCAGATAATTAGTAACCATTTTATCGCTTTCGGTGCCACTTTCTGCCAAAAATTTAAATTATCAAGAGATACTTGCGTTGAAAACTTTCTACTACTCTACTATCTACTCGTAGTCTTTTAAATATTGGATAGGAGTGGATAGGAGACTTTAAAATGTTTGACCGAAAATACCAGAAGCACACACAATTCAAGCCATTCGTTATTTGCATTTACGAAGAAGAGGAGTCACACACAAAGAATACACCATTTATTTTCTTTAATTTGGTGGGAAAATTTTCCAAAACGGATCCAGGCTTTGAAAAAAAAAAAA
>NW_023468089.1:3635-6152 GCF_013731165.1 Rhagoletis pomonella | reverse complement strand
TTTCACGTGTGTCATAATTATTAAAAGTATGTCAAACGCGGTTTGGACATCGACTTGCTTTCTCGCGTCAGCAATATGCACATGCATTAGAGTGGTCAGGCACACTACAATATAGTTTCTATACAAGAATTTATCCAAACAGTTAAATTCCTTCAGATATTGGCGATATTTTTCATAGAAAACTGGGTTATTAGTTAATCTAAACTTTTTATAATATTTGTTTCTAAGGTTTTTAACTTTTTTTAGCCATTTAGTATACCAGGGGAGTTTATAGGGCTTACTTTTAATAGTAGGAATATTGAGTAAGCATGTATTATACACCACTGACCTGAAAGAATCATAGCACTCGGCGACATCAGTGCCTGAAAGCTGCTCTTCCCAACTAAACTCGGCAAATAAACTGTCCAGGTTTGCAAAATCACACCGTTTAAAGTTGAAGGCAATTTTATCTACTAAAGTTCCAGAGGTGAACTCATAAAATTCTACATTAAGAACCAAAGGAACATGATGCATATCCGAGGACGTGACTGGAGAGCAACATCTAGACAGATTAAAATTTATATTGTCACTAACAAAGATTAGATCCAACAATCTATCGAGCTTGTTTTTAAATGTGTTAATTTGCAGCAAGTTCAAGCTTAAAATATTATCAATAAAATAAGATTCACAAATAGTTGAGAGATTAGTAGGTGTAAGACCCGAATTACAGTAACTTTGCGACCAATTAAGGTTGCTAAGATTAAAATCCCCTAAAATACAAATATGATTATCATCTAATTTTCCAGTAACTAATGATACAATATTATCTGAGTGAGCTCTGTAGAGACTATCAACACTATTTGGAGGAATATATGAGGCAACTATAAATAATTTATCAGTAAGATTAGAGCCACTTACACTAACACACAGCTGGTCGAGTAGGGTATCTTCGTTATCCAATGTAATTAACGAAGCGCGATACTTGCGCTGCACCGCAATCAAGACACCACCCCCCCTTGAGCGACTCGTTTTGATAGAATCTCTATCCTTACGAAAGACAACGAACAGATTTGGGTCAAAAAATTCTGAGTCAAAAAAATCATTGTTTAACCACGTTTCAACAATCACGAAAACATCGAAGTCCAACTGCGAGCTAAAGCGTTTAACCACACACGATTTCGTTCTCAGCCCCGAAGCATTTTGGAAGTAAATATTTAAGTGCCTTCTTTGAGATGAGTTAACTACATTAGCTACTGCACTTGTTGTTGTTTCGCATCTTTTATAAAAAAAAGAAATGGACGTACATTTACTCCAACTGGCCAAAGATCAGATGACAAAAGATTCGAATAGAAAGAGTCTGGAGCTCCAAGCTTGAAATTTACTCTCGTAATAGACTTTAGATCAGCATCATTTTTTACCAACTTATAGCATAACAGTTGGCCCTTATTTATATTAGCATGCTTAGATACATACTCAACTATGCTATTAGCAGTGACTGATGACTCAAATGAGGATAAATGCAGCCACCGCATACGAGCAGCAACTTTAAGTTCAGAATTTGCATTGGTACCAACAATATTCCGTCGAGTAGCTCGCCTATTAACTGGCATCGTAGCTTTATTAATCTGAGAATTATTAATCTGAGAAGACAAATTTTTAGCTGCAGCAGATTCAGACTCTTGTTCAGAATTTAACATCGAGGCGTAAGAGTTGAAAGACGAAGAAGTCGGAGCGGACAAAGTTGTATTAGCACCAACAATAGCATTAGCACCAACACCAACAGCGGCAATAAGAGAGCATTCCGTAGAAAATCTGGTAGACGAATCAGTAGGGCATTGTTTATCAGCAGCAGCAAGCGAAAGTGCGGGCATGACAGAATCCACAGAAGCAGCAGCGCCAGCAGTAGCAGTAGCGTTAGCAGCGTCGTCAACGGCGTCAATTGAAGTAGGAGCGGCAGACGGAGAAGAAGACGGAGTGAGAGTGAGAGGGCAACCGTTATGCATAATAGACAAGTCAGCATCAGCAATGTTTACAGCAGGCACGACGTTAATTGGCATATCTTGAATTTTGCGAAGCTCAGCTTGAAGACTATCAACCTTTTCAAGTAAGATATGTTTCTCATCAAACAAAGATTGAAGCAAAGAGATCACTCGTGCATTCTCAGCTCTGAGCCCAACAATTTCGTTGAGAACAACACTGAAGGTAGACTCCAACTCATTGCTATTCGAATGCCCTTTTAGTTTGTTTTTTTCTGAGCTCCAGCCGGCTCGCCAGGCAGTGGTTGTTGTTTTACTGGAACATTCTGATGGGCATCGAGAGCAGCAGAGACATCCACAGCCGACAAAGGCTTGGTCGCGGTGTGGGGCGGAGGCGGAGAGCGAAGTGAGTCCCGCCGTACTTTAGTACAAGATGAGCAGCAAAATGCACGATCGGTTTTATGCAAAAAGTCAACGTCGGCTTCCGATAAATTAACACACTTTAAATGAAAATTCCTTATGCTGCCCTCGTTCTTGCGGCTTATGCCTCTCTCTCGCTGAT
>NW_023468089.1:0-3625 GCF_013731165.1 Rhagoletis pomonella | reverse complement strand
ATTGACAGCTCGATCACTCGCTCGAGTTAGCGGGCATCGAGCGGGTCGCCTTCACTACATTCGAACTGAATGGAAAAACTAGTGTGTGAATTAAGCAATTAATTAAATTTATCTAGTGAAAAAAAAGGAAAATTAAAACATTTCCCCGACGGGATTACTCGAAACAAAAAAAATAATAAAGCCGAAAATCAACGAAGGGAGTTATACAAAACTGTACTACAACAAAAAAATGTGAAGAAACTACAACAAAACACCGCCTGGTATCGCCCAAAAAAAAAATAAAATAAAAGATCCCAAAATTTATAGTTAAATTAATAAAAAAAAACTACAGCACAACCAAAATTCGAGGTGAGTACCGTCAACACACAGCTACTTTCGAGATCAATTTTACAAGCTTACAAAAAAAAATAAGATAACTCAATAAATAAATATTTATGCAAAAAAATACGTGGGGCAAAACTCCCCCTAGCTCCAGGCGGCGCTGGTGTTGGACGGCGGCGTTGAGGCAGTCGACGTCGAGTCCCGTTGGGCTTATCGCCTGTTCCCTTATGCTGCCCTTATTCTTGCGGCTTATGCCTCTCTCTCGCTGATGACAGTTCTTTCCAAAAACATTAATCTTCCAGTGCAGTCCGCACTCCCGCTCCGCGAGATTCAGCTATGTATGCCCATATATATTCGCATACATATGTAGGTCACTCAGCTGTCTGCATGTACATGCCTTTGGGTATCTCCCCATGTGAAGGCGAGCGTTGACCCTCCGTGGACTTATGTAAATGAAACAGCTGTTCATCGTTGGGTTGTAATTACATATGTGGAAGGTGCTACTCGATCGGGTCGCCGGTGTTGGACGTCGATGTTGCACGCCTAGTATGCGGTTGCAGGACAAGTTGACGTCGCTGAACCTTTTTTTTTTTTTTTACGAGGAGGAAGCATCGAAAGCCTATACCCGTCAGTGTGGGACTTTAACCGAACTAAACCTCCTCCTGTCCAAGTACCGTACCCCCCGGTACCACCATCAAGTATTTCGTCGGGAGGCGGTTGAGCACTAGGCTCGCACGTTCGTTCCAGTCGGTTGTACTCAGTCCTGGGCTACACCTAGTAGGCGTTGCCACGTCTTGTTTAAAGAGAAACCCCTTTTCTTAACTATTTATTTATTTATCTCTTAGATACAACTTATTATCTTCGCTTTTATAGGCAGTCAGAGCAAATACCTTAAAACGACGGCATGCCTTTTGCTAGTATTGTATTGAGCAGGCTTGCATAAGAGACGAGTTTCAGGCCCGTATACGTATGTATGTATACTGCCTTTGCGGTAGGAACGGTCTAGGTTCCAATCCGCACCAACGCCCCGTGTGCACGAAATTCGAAGCGTTGGGTTCCAGTCCGCGCCTATTTTTCGATTGCACAAGTTTTCGAGATTGCCACCTGGGCGGCTGGAACGCCCTAGGCTCCAGTCCGCGCTTACGCTTTAAGTGGTAAGTTTCATATTCAAGGGACGGTCTGAAAGCACAAGTTTCTTAGCTGTCTTACTCGGGCGGCTGGAACGGCCTAGGTTCCAGTCCGCGCCTACGCTTTGGCTTGTGAACATCATAGTTTGGTTACAGTCCGCGGCTATGCTAAGATTTGGCTTAATCAAGGGTGATACGCCGCTGTCTCTCTAGATCCCTCAGGTCCTTCAAAATTGAAGTTAGTATGTCGCTGGTTGATGCCCATTCGCTGGCTCCTTTCACCATATAGTCGACTACTGACTGTGGCGTAAACACCCCTCCAACAGCTAGTTTCAATTGGTTCATCTGCTGATGGAATCGAGGGCACTCAAAGAATACGTGGTGCACATCTTCTTCCACGCCATTTCGACAGAAGTCGCAGTACGGGCCGCGCTCATGTTTGAATTTAAATAGGTATGCCTTAAAACAGACATGACCGCTAAAGGACTGACTAAGATAGAAATCTACCTCGCCATGCGTTCTATCAAGCCAGGAAACCAGATTTGGTATGCGGCGATAGGTCCAATGACCTTTAGTCGTATTATTTCACTTGTTTTGCCACTCCCTAATGCTGCTTTCCCGGGCTTGACGTCGGTCTAATTGAGTTAGAGTACGCGGCGTGGATGCAAGGACCGTAGGTTTTCTCGCCAGTATATCTACGGGTATCATACTGGCGATTACGAAAGCTGCTTCGTCCGACACTCTTCTGAAGGCGCTGCAGACTCGGAGCGCACATAAACGGTATGTTGAGTTGACTCCGCGGAAGTATGCTGGACACTCTGCCGCGTTTGACCAAATTGGGGCCGCATACAGTATTTGGCTTTTAACCACGCTCGCTAAGAGTAAACGTCTGCGCTGTTTCGGTCCTCGCGTATTAAGCATTATTCGGGATAGTCCCGTGATCGTTGAAGCTGCTTTCTCTCTCACATAGTTCAAGTGGGCGCTGAAAGATTCCCATACGATCGTACAATCTGCAACACCGACCTATTCACCCTTTCCGCGGCATTTCCCTGTGTTTAGTCCCATACTTGTTCAAAAATTAGGTAAACATTTCGGACACAAACTGTTTTCCATTATCTGAATGGACGTATTCGGGCACCCCGAATACGTGGAAAACTTCTTTCTCTAGAAATTGAATGACGTCAGCTGAAGTAGCTTTTCGCATCGGTTTTAAGAAGACAAACTTTGAGAAATGAACAAGACATACAAATACAAAGCCATTACCATCAGACGTACGAGGATACCGACCCAAAAAATCTACAAACAAACGTTGAAAAGGTCGCTCTGTCAGATGTTGTTTTACTATTGGTGGCTTATGAAAGTAATTTTGCGTTTTGCAGCCTTTACAGATTTCACATTCCTTGACATAATCTTGGACATCTGTGACCATACCGGGCCAGTAGTATTTTTGGCGGATTCGTGCGAGGGTTTTATGTATACCACCATGTTCAGCAGATGGCGAACCATGGGTCGCTTCCACCAAACCCCTCCGAAGCTCTGTCGGTACCCAGAGTTTCCAGGTCTGGTCTTCTTGAAGGCCGCCCCTCCTATTAAATTGCGTTCGTCTGTATACGTAGCCGTCGCAAACACAAAGCTCTGGTAATCGGTCCTGATTATCAGTCACTGTCTTCTTTAGTTCCTCATATTTCTCTTACTTAAAATACGGTGAATCCATCCAAACGTCCAATAGTCGGCTGTTTACGTCTATCTCGTCCATGTCCATGCGCGACAGCGTATCTGGAACTACATTCTGTGATCATTTGCGATGTTCTATGTCGAAGTCGTACCCTTGCAACTTCAGACTACATCTTGCGAGCCGGCCAAATAGGTCCTTCTGGTTCATTAACCACTAGAGGCTCGCATGATCTGTGATGACTGTGAAGGGTAGCCCTTCGACATAAGCCCTGAATCGCATTATACTGATCACTGCGGTGTAGCACTCTAGCTCTGTGATGCTATAATTGCGCTGTGCCTTGTTTAGTTTGGCTGAAATGTACGCAATTGGCCGTTCGTTTCCGTCATCGTCTAGTTGGAACAGCACACCTCCCACTCCGTCAGTCGATGCGTCACACTGAATATAGAATCGTCGGATAAAGTCTGGGTGTGTCAGTACGGGAGCCGATATGAGGCTGCTGTTC
>NW_023468088.1:0-6152 GCF_013731165.1 Rhagoletis pomonella | reverse complement strand
AAAAAAATGGTTTGTATACATTTCTTTAGTATTTTTTTAATTTTAATTCAATTTTTGTAAAAACTAAAGAGTAAGATTTTCTATCGCACGATTTTTTATTCCAAATTTTCGCCTGCGGCGCTTTTCCTTTTTCATATAAAACTATATTTTTATATATATTTAGTCAAATATGATGTCCACAAGAATTTTTTGCTACAAGTCATATATCAAATTATTTCTGTGCTCTTGCTGATAAACATATCTGTTAATATAGTTAATTACGTATTTTTTAAAGAACAACATAAATTTTTATTTAAAAAATTTGCCATAATTTCGTTTTTTTACCTTTTCTCGTAATGTGTATACATTATATATATAGATATATATATATCGAACGAAAGGCCCTTCAATCACCTTTCCAACTGTGTCCAATAACTGGTTCAATAGTTTTCGAAATACAAGCTTTTGAAAATGTTGAAAATTCCACGTTTAGCCCCCGCTATCGGCGCCCGTCAATTTGCACAAAAAAAATGCCGTTAAAATCCGGAAAAGGGGGTGGGCCACGTCCACTTTTTTTTCTCTAGCTCAAAGGTCAGTATTCTTTAGGTGTTCCAATCGAAAAGGTGCGCAAGCTTTTTGTGAGCGGAGGTATTAAAGTTGAACGAACCCATCTGTTTATTAAACAATTATACTACAGCTTCTTTAGGAGGTCCTCAATATGCTTTGAAAATGAACACAAAACGATAATAAAAGAAAAACCTTGAAAGCCTTAACTTTTGCTTACAGTGCACGCGGTAGCTCTGAGGATTGGAATTATCATTTAAATATCGCGATTGAGGCCGCGTTCATGCACTTCTTGATTGATTGATTGATTTATTTAGTAATAATTTGATTACTTGTAATTACAGTGATACTATTTACCATAACATTCCGACGACAGCCGGTTCTACGTACTGGAATGACTCGGGTTTTATCCGACCAAGGGCTGTTGTTTCGGCGATCTAACCCCGTTTAGGTCGGCGAAGTATCTCAGAAGTTATCCGTCCATAGGGCTACGTTCACTACGTATTCTTCTACTCAGGGCTGGCATCGAGTCAAACCCAGGGCCAGAAACCTACACCTGCTGTGTATGCCGGAGACGATTACACCACAACCCCACCTCAGTCAAGTGTAATGCCTGCGAGGGGTGGAGTCACCTCAGAGTCTGCTCGGGACTACGGACACATCGACAGTGGACCACGTCATACGTGGCCCCCTATTGCTCAAACAGAGCAGCCTCCACGGCTAACCTCAGTCCGCCCGAGCAGCCTCACACAGTCACCACAACACAACAACACAATAACACCACAGACCATACCACAGCCACGACAGACCACATAACACACACAACCGCACCACCACCCACACGCCGCCGTCAACTCCTGGTTCCCCCTACAATCTGCACGGTATGTCATACCAGGATATTCCGTAATGTGACATCAGTCAAGTGCAACACCTGCCTTGGCTGGTGCCACTTTAGGGCATGCTCAGGTCTGCGTACCACGCGAGATTGGACTGGGAACTTCGAGGGCCCATGTTGCGCTGCTCGGTCGCAGACCCCAATTGCGACGCCTCCCGCCACCACCACAGGGCGGCAATCATCACAACAGCGCACACAGCCAACGGCGGTAGGAACACACACATCACTTACACCCCACATCACGACACGTCTCCCGAACCACATGAAGCTCCTTCAATTTAACTGCAACGGGCTACAGAGCAAGATTGAGGAGATAACCGTCTTCACTTCACTTTGTTGAATTGCGCCGGGTACAACGTGCACCGTCGAGATCGCGAGCGAGATAATGGTGGTGGCTTAGCGTTAATCACGCACCACACCGTGCAGTATCGTCTAATCGAAGCAGACATCGCCCGCAGGGATACCACCCTAGAATGTCAGGGCATCGCTATCCGGTCAGGTGATGTTGAGCTCGAAATATTTAACATATACATACCCCATGTCACCTGCTGCCCGGCAGGATATCACCCTGATATAGGTGCGCTCCTCAGAGGTGAAAACCGTATGGTAGTAGGTGACTTTAATTCGCACCACGATCTTTGGCACTCAAGCCTGTCAAACGATCGTAGGGGAACAGACTTGGCTGAGCAGATAGACGATTCGACATTCTGTACAATCAACGACGACGCACCCACCAGGATTATGGGTAACTGCAGTAGCTCGCCAGACATCACAATAGTCAGCGCTGGTCTGATAAACAGCATAACATGGCGACCTATGCTGACTCTAGCATCAGACCACCTACACATAGTCATCTCGATAGTTAAACCAACCGACTTTGCCTCCGCCAAACACCGGACGTATATCAACTTTTCTAAAGCTGATTGGAAAGGTTACGCGGAGTTTACCGAAAACACCTTCACAGCGCTCCCCACACCAACCGACGTCCATCTCGGTGAACGTAAGTTCCGCAGGGCTGTCACTGCTGCTGCAGCTCGCTTCATACCGACAGGATGTACAGTGACGAGCAAAACTGTAACATGGTGTAACTCTTTTTAATTCAGCCATCGCTATATTTCCAAGTTCTAAAGACTTTCATCCTTTTGTTGTATATTCTTGTTGGTACATCCCTGCTCCCTTTCTCATAACGATTTGAAGTCAATACAACAACAATAAAAAAAACAGCAGACAAAAATTTAAATTGAGGCAGATGTTACAGTTTCGCACTCACTCTCAGTTTTGCATTTGACAGTTATCTCTTACTTAGTTGGAAGTCAGATGACTTTTTTCTGTATTGTAATTTATTGAAGAAGTGATCACCAGTAAATATTATAGTTAATCAGGAACCATAAATGTAAATAATAGATGTACTGCGGCAAGGCGGGACCACACGAAAAGTGGCAAACAATTTTGGAATTTGCTACTTGAAAATGTTAAGACTGAGAAAAAATATAGCCAAAAGTGTTCCCAAGGACAAAGGAAGTCTGTCAAAAAATATTACGGTACGATATCTTGAGAACTTAGCAGCAAGTAGCGATGCAGCCATTATTACAGAAGCGCTTAAGGTATTAAAATTTAATGCAAATCAATAGACAGCGAGGCGAAGAATTGCCAAATTGAGCGCAAAGGATCATAAAAGAAGAAAAAAACAAATTTGATCAAAATACATGTGCGAGTGCGGCAGCATTTTGCTGCATCGCACGAAATCCGAACCGTTGCCTATTGGGATATGTTAGGCCGTTCGGAATGCAATAAAAAACATATTTTTAAGTTTCAATTGAAGGTTATTTGGTCCGACAATAACTAAAACGACTAAATTAATCGCTTTCAATCACATGGCCGGGCATGCTATTGGGTCAAAGACCCAAATTAAGCCCATGCGCCGCATGTAAGGCTAACTGTGAATAACAGTGGTCGGTCAATAATAGTTTGGGGTTGTATTTCAAACATTTTCTTGGTCTGTTAGTACAGATTATGCGTGAGGAACAGTATCTGTTCATATTTCAACAAAATTTGCAAGATGTAGTCGAAAAAATTAAAGTTTCTGCTGAAAAATCACCCAAAACACACTGCACATATTCGCAAAGACTGGATACAAAAGCAAAAATTTGCTGATTTCAAATGACCTCCACAATCCGCGGACATGAATCTCATTGAGAATTTGCGAAAACAACTAAAAGCACAGCTTACTAAGTATCCAAGTCCGTAAAAACGAGTATATGAGCTGTGAAAGCAAACTAAGGATATACCTCCAGAATTTTTACAGAGATACAAATAAGGTATGCCAAATCGTACCCAGGAACTGAAACAAGCAAAAGAGTACTGAACATTGTGTTAGTAGTTCTTTTTTTCGTGAAAATTGTTAAAAAGTTCTTAAAAATGTATGAGTGCAAAACTGTAACATCTGCCTTAATTTACATTTTTTTCTGCTGGTTTTTTTATTGTTGTTGTATTGACTTCAAATCGTTATGAGAGAGGGAGTAGGGATGTACCAACAAGAATATACAACAAAAGTATGAAAATCGTTAGAACTTGGAAAGATAGCGATGGCTGAAGTAAAAAGTGTTAAACCATGTTACAGTTTTGCCCGTCACTGTATATCGGACCCACGTCCAAACTTCCCTGCCGAAGCGGCTGTTCTATCCGATGAGCGTGATAGCCTTCGTCAGGCCGATCCCGGAGATCCCCGTATCAGGGATCTCAACGCGGAGATTCGGCAACTAGTAAACGTACATAAGCGGAAGAAGTGGGAGGAGCATCTGAAGACCTGTAACTTCACCTCTGGTGTGAGCAAGCTTTGGTCAACCGTGAGGTCACTGTCTAATCCGACGAAGCACGACGACAGAGTCGAAATTTCCTTCGGCGACCGTGCTTCGTCGGACCCGGAGCGATGCGCGAGCTATTTTAGCCGGCAGTTCATACTGCATCCTCCGGTGGACAAAGCCAAGCGTCGAGTGACCAGAAGGCTGCACAAACTGCCAACAACCTGTGCCCCCTTGCTTTCACTTGCGGTGAAGTTCAGGTGGCCATCGGGAAGGCGAAAGCCTCCAAAGCCATGGGTCCCGACGGAATATGCATGCTGATGCTCAAAAATTTGGGTCCTTCGGGGGTAGCGTACCTAACGGAGGTCCTCAACTTGTCAATGGCACCTCTCATCATCCCAGACATCTGGAAGGTGGGGAGAGTGGTCCCACTGCTCAAACCAGGGAAACCTGCCAACAAAGGAGATTCTTATCGTCCGATAACACTCCTTTCCCCGGTAGAGAAGACACTCGAGGCCTTGCTACTCCCGTACTTCACAAACTTGACCCGTGCGAAGCATCAGCATGGTTTCCGTAAAGTGCACAGTACAACAGCACTTAACGCCATACACTCAGATAACTCGTGGCCTTAACCGAAACCGTCCCTGTGAGAGAACGATTCTAGTAGCGTTGGACTTGTCAAAAACGTTTGACACCGTCTGCCATTCCACGCTACTAGAAGATATAGAGGCCTCCTCTCTCCCACAGAGGCTCAAACGGTGGTCGGCAAATTATCTGAGTGGTCGACATTCGTCGGTAATGTTTAGAGACAAAACGAGTAAACAGAGAAAAATAAAACAGGGGGTTCCACAGGGTGGTGTCCTTTCCCCGCTACTGTTTAACTTTTACATTTCAAAGCTCCCTCAACCACCAGAGGGAGTCTCGATTGTCTCTTATGCCGACGATTGCTCGATCATGGCGACTGGGAATGGAATTGATGACCTGTGTTCGAAAGTAAACGGGTATCTCTCCGAACTTTCTCGCTTCTTCACTGCAAAGTGTCTAGCCCTCTCCCCTACGAAATCCTCCGCGACCCTGTCGCCGATAGCCGGCAGTACTTGGGGCAAAGACAAAGAAACGTTGCTGGCAACATACAAGGCAATAGGCCGGCCGGTTTCGAACTACGCAGCGCCAGTGTGGTCGCCAGGGACTAGTAGGACGCAGTGGACGAAGCTACAGACTGTACAGAACACCGCACTCAGGACAGCGACAGGATGCCTCCTGATGTCGCCCGAACACCATCTACACGGCGAGGCGCGATGCTCCCCGTAAATATAATGCTCTGCAAGCAGTTCCTGATCGGGAGCATCAGAAGTGGCCACCCAAGCAGACACCTGCTTGCAGAGGAGCCCTCGCCTAGGCACTTCAGGAGGCATCTATATGAACTGACAGACGAAGTCCAGAGGTTCATCAAGCAACCTCTGGACCCGACATCTTACCGACAGGCCCTGAACGGCATTCACAGGGTCTCAGTCTCGAGTTATGTAGACTCTAGACCTGTGATGCAGTTCCAGGCATACCACCCCCGGACATAGACGAGACGGAGCTTCATCTGCCTCGGGAGACTCGCACAACACTTGCACAACTTCGCTCCGGCTACTGCAGCAGGTTAAACTCCTACCTGAGTAGGTTGAATGAGGATGTGCCGAATGAGTGTCCGGCATGCGGAGAGACCCCACATGACTCGAAACATCTCTTCGCATGCCCGGAAAACCCGACAACCCTAACGGCCTTGTCCCTGTGGACAAACCCCACAGAAGCTGAACGCTTCCATATGTTATAAGGAATTTAATTCTACAACTCAACCTTATAACAAATAAGGTGATTAAAAAAATGGTTTGTATACATTTCTTTAGTATTTTTTTAATTTTAAT
>NW_023468087.1:0-6152 GCF_013731165.1 Rhagoletis pomonella | reverse complement strand
CTACATTTGAAGACTTTAAAAAACTACTCAAACAAACATATAAATCATATAAAACAACCTCAAATATTCACAGTGAATTATCACAAACAAATCAAAGAGGTTTGAATGTGAATACTTTTGGGTCTAAAATAGAGAACTTGTTAGCATCATTAAATGAATTGCAAATAAGTGAACAAGGTGAAACAAATAGAGAAATAATAGTTAAACTTAATGACCAAATTGGTTTGACAACTTTCAAGAATGGTTTAGAAGAGCCATTTAAATCAGTAGTTTTAGCGGCAAGACCAACAAAACTATCTGACGCGATTAAAATAGCTTTAGAAGTAGAAACAAAACCTAATCAGAATAATTTTGTACATATAGCCACCAGAAATAGAAGAACTTTTACGAGCAATTACAGGTCCTATAATAATAATAGAAATTTTAATAATAGAGAACAGAGAAATAATGAACATGGCACTAGAAACTCAAATAATAATTACAGTAGGAATTTCAGCCATAATAGAAACAACACTAGTAATAGAGGGTTTAATAATAACAGAGGAGGAAGTAACAATTATGGTAGAAATAATAGAAATAATAACCAAGGAAACAGAGGTTATAATAATAACAATAGAGATGGCAACCGGGGAAACGGGGGTACCCCCGGTGGCGAAAAACCGGGGAGTACTCAACAAAGAAAGTAATTAGTGTAAGTAAAAATGAAGAACTTTCAAATTATATTAGAGTTAAAATAGGTAATAACGTTATATCATTATTAATTGATACAGGTGCAGATATATCATTATTAAAAGAAAATTTAGCTAATAGTTATATAGATAAAAGTGACATTTGTCAAATAAGCGGAATAAATGGGGGAATGACAAACTCGTTAGGAGTTGCAAAAATTAAGCTATTATGGGAGGATAAGGAAATAGTACATAAATTTCACATAATGTTAGAAAATTCAAATTTATTAGCAGATGGAATATTAGGTAGAGATTTCTTAACAGAGCGTAGCTGTAAGATTGACTATGAAACGTATACACTAACAATATCGCAAGTTGATGATGATGATCTGATAATACCAATGAATGTGCAGTTAAAAACATAAAAATATCTCCAAGAACAGAAACAGTATTAGCTGTAGATATTGATGTAGATGAAGAAAGCGTAATATGTGGGAAAGAAATAAGAAAAGGGATATTTGTTGCAAATACCATTATTCCGTCAGAAGGAATAAAACACATAAAATTTTTGAATACAACTGAAAAGGAAGTAAATATATCAAAATTAACACTAGGTATAGATAAACTTAAAAATTATGATATACTACATTTCAAAAATACTTTAACCGATGAAAGCAGGTTCCAAAAAATTCAAAAATAAATTCAAATAGATAAGCTAGATAAGGAAGCAAAAGCTTCAATATTAGAAATCTGTAAAGATCATCAAAACATTTTTCATTTAGATGGAGAAATTTTGACAAAAAATAATTTTTATGAGCAAAAAATTGGAACAACGGACAAAACACCAGTTTACATTAAAAACTATCGAATACCACACTCCAGTTTACAAGAAATAGAAAAACAAGTTGACAAACTATTAGACGAAGACATAGTTGAACTTTCCGTTAGCCCATACAATTCACCCTTGTTAATAGTACCAAAGAAGAGCGCGGGGGAAGAGAAAAAATGGAGACTAGTAGTTGATTATAGATCTTTGAATAAAAAAGTTGTAGATGACAAATTTCCATTAACCAGGTTAGAAGATGTACTTGATAAATTAGGTAAAGCGAAGTATTTTTCGACTCTAGATATGACAAGTTCATTTCATCAAATTCCACTACATCCAAAATCGAGACCATTAACAGCCTTCTCAACAGATTCAGGTCATTTCCAATTTAAACGTTTGCCTTTCGGTTTGAAAATCTCAACAAATAGTTTTCAAAGAATGCTTTCAATTGCACTTAGTGGTTTACAAGCATCAGCATTTTTATACGTTGATGATATAATAGTTTTTGGAGCTAGTTTAAAAGAGCACAATAGGAATCTTGTAGAAGTTTTTTAAAAGGTTACGTAAATATAATCTAAAATTGAATCCAGGAAAATGTAATTTCTTGAGACCTGAGGTAGTTTACCTTGGACATTTAATCACAGATAAAGGTGTGACTACTGACCCTAGCAAATATTCAGTAATAAAAGATTACCCAACACCAACAGATTCTGACGAAGTACGCAGATTTGTAGCTTTTTGTAACTACTACAGACGTTTTATTCAGAACTTTGCTGACATAGCAAAACCATTAAATCAATTATTAAAGAAAAATGTGATTTTTAGCTGGTCACAAAATTGTCAGAGTTCATTTGAACTTTTGAAAGAAAAACTTATGTCGCCACCAGTACTAAGTTACCCAGATTTTTCAAAACCTTTTGTTTTGACAACAGACGCTTCAAATTATGCACTGGGAGCTGTACTTTCTCAAGGAGAAATCGGTAGTGATAAACCCATAGCATTTGCTAGTAAATCATTAAATAAATATGAAATAAACAAAGCGATAATAGAAAAAGAGTTGGGGAATAAATCATTTCAGACCATATTTGTATGGTAAAAGAATTATAGTGTATACAGATCATAGACCATTAGTTAGTTTATTTACCCATAAGAACCCATCATCTAAATTAACTAGGATAAGAATAGATTTAATGGATTATGATTTTGACATTATATTTAAGCAAGGTAAAATGAATACCAACGCCGATGCGTTGTCAAGAATAGTTTTAAACTCGGAGAAATTAAAAGACATGGTACCAACAAATAATATCAATGTGTTAACACGAGGAATGAAAAATAAATTGACAGATAATAAAGAAGAAGGAACACCCGCGGACACTTTACCATTGGAGACTGATCATCTTCATATATGGGAGTGTATTTCAATATCTGATATTAGAGGAGTAAAAAAGTTAAAATTTGAGAATAAAGATAAAACTAAAACTGGCCAAAAAATTGAGTTTAATGAATTTAAAAATGAGTTACATGTTAGATACAATCATAAGACATTATCAGAGTTAAAATTGATTTTGAAAAAATTGTTATCTCACGCAAAGCATGAACACATTAGTAAACTAGCGCTAGCGAATGATGATGAAATATTTAAAAAGATATCTATTAATAGATTTAAAGAAATGTTTAAGGAAATACAAGAAAATGAAATCGGAGATTGTCTAGACATACTATTATATTCTCCTCCGAAAAGAATAGAAAATGAACAAGAAAAGAAAGAATTAATAAAAGGATACCATGACTCAAAAACAGCAGGCCATTGCGGCATAAGACGATGCATAGGAAAACTCAAACAAAAATATGTGTGGAAAGGCATGAATAAAATGGTTAAAGACCATATTAACAAATGTAAAACCTGTAACGAAGTAAAAATTATTAAATATACAAAAGAAAAGTTGACAATAACAGATACACCAAATACATCATTTGATGTTGTAACAATAGATACAGTTGGTCCTCTTAGACCATCCAATACATACAGATATATACTAACAATTCAATGCGAACTTACAAAATTTGTAGAAGCGTTTCCTTTGATAACAAAAGACGCAGTGAGTGTAGCAAAAACGATAGTAGAAAAGTTTATTTTAAAATATGGTTGTTTTAGGAAATTAAAAACAGACAAAGGTACTGAATTTACGAACGAATTATTGACAAATATCTGTAAACTAATGAACATAGACAAAGTAACATCAACACCATACCATCATGAAACTTTAGGTACAGTTGAAAGAAACCATAGAGTTTTAAATGACTTCTTAATGACAATGGACGGGAAGGATAACTGGGATGAACTATTACCATACTATACATACTCATACAACACCACTCCACATAGCACGACTCACTATACACCATTTGAATTAGTATATGGTAAATTATGCTCTTTACCTTGTGAAATTATTAAAACCAAAGAATCATTCTACAATTTAGACAATTATATAAATGAATTAAAAATTAAACTAAGATATGCACATAATCAAGCACAAGAAAATTTGTTAAAAAATAAACAACATAACTCCAATACACAAAAATATATTTACAAACCAAAATTTAAAACAGGAGACTACGTATATTTAAAAGTAGGAAATAAGAAAAAATTAGATAAACCTTTTAAAGGTCCTTTTAAAATTATATCACAAAACGGATCTAACAGTACTATAATTATAGACAATGTAGAAAAAGAACTACACAATAATAATTTAATAAAAGCTAGAAATATGTAAACGTATATAAAAATATGTAAAACTATAATATAAAAATAATTTTGTCAATTATGATTACAAAATAATTTTTTTTTATAGGGTAAGGGTGTTGTGTGTCTACAAATAATTAGTGAGTAAGGTCAGTAATGTAAACACACATGTGACTGCAATATTATGCAAGCAAAGCGTTTGCGGCCACTTGCTTTGAAGAAACGATCAAATTGCAGCTTGCACATGTGGGTCACTTTTTGTGAAGACATTTGTAATGTTGTAAGCGTTAGCGGCCACTTGCTTTGTCGAAACGATCATATTGCAGCTTGCACATGTGGGTCACTTTTGTGAAGACATTTGTAGTGTTGTATTTTCTCAAGACGATGAACTCTGTAGAGCAACTGTGAAACGATTGGTTTCACAATTGATATTTCTCAATAGATGAGAAGTCAATATAAATTGAATTAGAGTAAAAGAAAAGCAATGAGACATTACTACAAGAACATTTAGAAAATACAAGACTACAAAATAAAATAAATTATGATTGGTCACAATATGAAAATATTGGAAAGTAACTGAAAAGTAGGAGTGTCTTAGATTTAAGGAGAAATGTAAAATTTACTATAAAAGCAGTGTTTGTGCACTGAAATAAACAGACTTGTTTTGAATCAAGAATCGGCAGCATTGCCTCGTTTTGTTCTAACTTGTCTCACCAATAAAAATAGGCCTTGAGGCCATCACCCTTTAAGCGAGCCACGCTAAAAGGGAAAAATTGAACAAAATTACCAAAAGGTGAAATGAACACCAAACACCAAACATAACATGGCGATCCTGCCACTTTTCAAACATAGCATGGATAGATATGCAAAAGCATAATATTCATAAAATATATTATTTTTATATTGAATACCCTTGGCATATTGAATGGTTACTAGATTGGGCAACGCATATTTGGACTGACCTCTTGGTTTTCTCGCTTAATATATTATTCCCTTCCCCAATATATGCCTAAGTTTGAATCGATTTTATTTCGTCGGAGGCAACTTAAATCTGAAAAAACTAATTGCGGAACTGATAGAATTAAAGAAAAATAAACAATAACAACAATATCAACAATAGCAGCAGCAGCAACAACCTTTTAATAAATAATATAATAGCATTTATTTCGATTGTTTTTATATTAATTGTAATCATATATTTTATAAATAAGCATTGTAAGACATATGTTAAAAAACAAATAATTAAAAATATGAATTTAAATAATAGTGTTTAAAAAAAAATAATAATAATAAAATTTGAAAATAATAACAATTAAATTTTACTTGAATGAAGATGAAAAAGTTTGTTACAATATGCTTTTATCAAGGATATTTTAGTGAAATGTTAAATAAAATCAATATTTAAAAATAACATCTATCATAAATGAAAATTATACACAATAAATAAATGGAAATAGAATATGCTTCGAAGATACTTGCGAATTTAAAAAAGAGTCCAAACAGAACTTACACAGACGAATACATAGACAAGACTTTAAAGGACTTATTAAATGTACGACAGAAAATAGTAAAAAAAGAAGAGGAGTATGAATTTGATTTGCTTTTAGGAAAAATAAAATTACTTTTAAAACACAAAGTTGACGAATTTAAAACAAAAATGTCAAAATTTGATTTAGTAACTGCTTCCAAGCTAATTCCCGAATTTCAAGGGGATTATCTTGAAGTAAACAATTACCTTGGCTTAATTGAATTCTATCACGACACCTTAGAGAATGAGCAGCAGAAACAATTATTAATTAAATTCGTTTTAGCTACAAAGCTATCAGAAAAAGTAAAAAATAAAATTCTGACAGAAGCCAAGCCTACTACATTTGAAGACTTTAAAAAACTACTCAAACAAACATATAAATCA
>NW_023468086.1:0-6152 GCF_013731165.1 Rhagoletis pomonella | reverse complement strand
AAATAAAGGCTCTGGGACACCAGAGCGTCAGTTATCTACCAAACCCCGGCGTAAACAGTTGGTGACCCTAAGTGAGTTTTTTTTTGAAAAGTGAAATTTTTTTTTGTTTCAAATTAAAATTGGCAGTATAAGAGTAGTGGTAAGTATTAATATATTCATACATATATACTCTTAGTCTTTTATCTACATAGTTTTTGGTGTGTATTAAATCCTTAATAAAAAAAATTTTATAGCAATGGATTCTGCGCTTAACGAAAATCAAACCATTGCAAGCAGAATCTCTGCTCTGTATGAGGAAATAAAAAATTTTAGGGGGCAAAATATTGAAGAGGGACAGATCCAACGTTGGAGGGGTGTAGTAACCGATCTGTCTAGGCAATTTGAGGAGAACGAGTGTATCCTCAAAGAGGCCTCTTCAACCCTAAAGAGAAACCCTTATTTTAAAGATAACCATGCAGAGCAAATTAGGGGATTTTTCAATAATACCTCAACTCTAATTTTGACCATGGAAATGGAAGCTAAAGCACTAAAAGATAGTTTGCAAGCAGCGGGAGTGATAGCCTCACGACCAGCACCTCAGCCACCTACATCTAGTCACACCTTAGGTTCAATCGCTACAGCTCCCATGATTTCAAAATCAGAACGGCAATTAAAGTTCGTTTTAGAAGATCTTAGCAAGACTATTGACAAATTTTTGGGAAATAAGATTCCAAAAGTCTTCCTTCTGGAAAGTGCCAAAGAAGCTAAAATGATGTATCGCAATTATTTAGGAGAATGTAACGAGAATTGTTTAGAAGATTTATTTCTCAACGTAAGTTTTAAACTCGATGAGGCTTTGGACTTCGCTCCTGAAGATAAAAAAAACGCAGAATTAAAATCTGCCCTACACACTGCCAAAAATAGATATTCCGGTTGTCTCTGGAGACTATATTCAGTGGAACACGTTTAGACAATTGTTTTCCCAATTAATAGGTTCAGCCAGTATCTCGGATACACAGAAAATGATTTGCTTGAAATCAAAGCTAAGAGGGGAAGTGGATGGGAAGTTCGGAGTAAACCTCCCCTTTAAAGGAGACATTGAACAATTAGGAAATTCAGAGATTACTGCTAAAAGAAGGTTCTTAGCTATGGAAAAGAAATTGGAGAAAAACTATGAAGTAAAGTCACAGTATCATGAATTTATGAAGGAGTATATAAAATTAAATCAAATGGAGGCTCTAGCCACTCCAAACCAACTTCAGTTCAAATGTTATTTACCTCATCATTATGTACTGAAGCCAGATAGCACTTCTACAAAATTGAAAGTAGTTTTTGATGCATCTGCAAAAACTACTACAAATATATCATTAAATAATTTATTACATACGGGGCCAAGGCTACAAGATGATTTATTTGATATTCTGATGCGTTTCAGAAAACACAAATTTGTAATATCAGCAGACATTGAGAAAATGTTCAGACAAATTTGGGTAAACGAAGAACATCAAAATTTCCAACTAATTTACTGGAGGTGGAAGCCATCGGAGGCCCTAAAGACATACAGATTAAAAACTGTTACTTATGGCACTACGAGTGCACCTTACTTAGCAGTAAAATGTCTACAAACAGCAGCAGAAGATAATAAAGATAAATTTCCAACAGCTTCACAATGCATTCAGTCAGACTTTTATATGGACGATTTGATGACAGGTTGTGATAATCTAACTGAGCTAAAAAATATGCGGCAACAAATAATTCATATATTAAATTCATATGGATTCAAATTGAGAAAATGGTGTGCTAATCATCCTAGTTTGTTGAACGAAATTCCTAACGAAGATCGAGAAATTAAATTAGATATAACATCTAATAAAGCTGAGAATATAAAAGCCCTAGGAATCGCTTGGAATCCAGCTAAAGATGACATCTCAATAAAATCTTATTTAGAAACTGACTACAAAATTACAAAGCGCCAAATACTTTCTGATATTGCGAAACTATTTGATCCTTTAGGTCTTTTGAGTCCAGTTGTAGTGGTGGCAAAATTGATACTACAACAAATATGGAAAGAAAAAACCGACTGGGATCAAGCCGTTACAGGAGAAACCATGCGATCCTGGGTACATTTAAGAAATCAAATGAAATTATTGAATGAAATAAATCTTCCCATATACGCATTATTACCTGACGCAAAAGAAATAGAATTACACGGATACTCAGATGCATCCATGAGAGCCTATGGCGCTGTGGTATATGTAAAATCAGTAGGCAAATCGGGAAATATTAAAATAAATCTATTAGCTTCCAAATCGAAAGTCGCCCCATTAAAAATTCAGACGGTACCTCGATTAGAACTATGTGCTGCGGTACTGTTAGTAAAATTAATGGAAAAAGTATCAAAAGCACTTAATCTAAAAGACAAGCATATTTATTATACGGATTCAACAATCGTCCTTAGTTGGCTACAATTAGATCCTGCAAAATTGCAAATATTTGTGTCGAATAGGGTAAACTTTATTCAGGTGCAAACCAAATGGCGGCAATGGAGACATATTGACACAAAATCAAACCCAGCTGATTTAATAACAAGAGGGTTATATCCAGAAGAAATAATTAATAATAGTCTGTGGTTTAATGGACCAATGCACTTAGCTAACATGGAGTCATACAGAAAAAAAATTGTCACAAAGCCTTTAACATCGCTTCCAGATATAAAGAAAACTGCTATAACAGCAGATGTTTTGGTAAGGAATTGCTCTTTAATTGATTCAATTGACCACAAAAATAATTTTGAATTCTTATTAAATGTGGTTGCTTTGCTTATCAAATTTAAAGATATTACATTAAAGCGTCCTAAGAAAGAACTCGAAATTCAGAATCACTTATATTATCGAAAAGAAGCTTTGAATTTTATTTTGAAATATATACAAACTAAATATTTTAACAAAGAACTAAGTCTCCTTTCAGGTAACAAAAATTTAGAAAAGAGCTCGAAGCTGATAACTCTATCACCATTTTTGGACAAAAATGGCATCATTAGAGTTGGAGGACGTCTACAAGAAGGCAATATTCCAGAAGAAGCAAAACATCCTGCCGTACTTCCATATGAAGACACTTTAGTTAAAATTTTGGTGGAGGGAATCCATCAAAAACATTTACATATAGGACCGCAAGGCCTTCTCGCAATAGTTAGGCAGAAGTTTTGGCCTTTAAGAGGCAGGCAACTCACAAAAAGAATTGTTAACAATTGCTTTAGATGCTTCAGGGCAAATCCTCGTCCCCTTTTTCAAATCATGGGTAATTTACCAGCAGATAGAGTAAGATGCACCAGGCCCTTCTTGAATACTGGGGTTGATTTCTTGGGTCCTATACAAATTCACCACAAAATAAGAGGCAAACGAGTAGATAAAGCCTATGTGTGTGTATTTGTGTGTTTCAGCACAAAGGCAGTTCACCTAGAAGTGCTATCAGGTCTAAGCTCAGCAGCTTTTATAGGAGCCTTAAAAAGATTTGTGGGAAGACGTGGTTGTCCTGCAAAAATATACTCCGACAACGGAACAAATTTCATTGGGGCAGCAAATAGTTTACATGAAATTTATATATTATTTCAAAAGGAGCAACTCGGAAAAGAAGTCTCCTCGTTCTGTGCTGTACACAGCATTAATTCGGTGAATATACCAGCTCGATCTCCACACGTAGGAGGCTTATGGGAAGCTGCTGTTAAATCGGTTAAGAAGCATTTTCACAGAGTAGTTGAAGGCACATTGACCTTTGAAGAGATGTGCACACTCATGACCCAGATAGAAGCAGTATTGAATTCACGACCTCTAACACCATTATCGGAGGATCCGAATGACTTCCAGGTTTTAACTCCAAGTCATTTTCTTATAGGGGAGACTTTAACCACACTTGCAGACAGTAGTGAAAACCATTGTTATCACGGGGTGCGGGACCACTGGAAAGCAGTGGAAAGAAATTCAAAGGAATTTTGGAAGCGCTGGTCACTGGAGTACCTAAGCGAACTTCAGAAAAGAGTCAAGTGGCAAAGGCCACAAGATAACTTACCCCAAGGGAGTTTAGTTCTCCTTAAGGAAGAAAATCTTCCAACAATGACTTGGAGAAGGGGCAGGGTTGAGAACCTCATCATCGGAAAAGATGGAAAATGCAGGATGGTAGACGTAAGGACCAGCACTGGAATGACAAAAAGATCAATAACCAATGTTTGTCCTTTTCCTACGGAAACGGAAAGAAATATAAGTAAAAAATGAGGAATCCCATAAGAATAGGAATGTAAGGCATAAAAATAAAAATGTTCTAATGACGATGTTAACCTTTTTATTAGTACTACCACTCTACAATTGTCAAGTAATTATAGAAAAATTTAGGGACAAGTCAGGGATATTAATAGAGAGGCAAGACAGTTTGGGTTTGACGAAGACATCATGGGAAATAATCATCCACGTGAACATGACGGATTATCAGCACCAAATACAGCTTCTAATGGGAACACCCTCGGCTCTACAAAAACTCGCCAAGCTACTGGACAAGGGAGACTTAGAATCTCAAAAGGTAGTTGAGACCTTAGTTAATCAGGTCATTCATCGCATTAAAGAAGTCAACCAAAAGGATGCACTGATGAGATTTAATGGAAGAAATAGAGCATCTAGGTCTATACTGCCATTCGTTGGAAGCGTGTATTCTTCAGTGTTTGGTCTAATGGATGAAGAACACGCAGATGAATTGGTGGCGACAATAAAAAGGACCCATAAAAATGAAGAATACTTGCTTAAGCTATACCAGAATCAATCCTCCATTGAAGACATAACGCAAGAGGTTTTGAAGAAACAAAATGAAGTTGTTCGAAATAATTTTAACCAAATATCGGACTCCATACAAATAATAAAGAAAGCGGCTGAAAATGAATTAGCAATGGAAGGCTTTCAAAACTATATAGCAAGCATTAACATTGCAATAGAGTCAATAGAGCAACTGCAAGGAGATATTACGGATTTGATTTGAAACTCAAAGGGAAATTTCATGAAAAGGATTTTACCTATCGACAGATTCCAAACCCAAATAGCAACAATTACGGCAAATTTAAATGATGGCTTACAATTGCCAGATACCGACCCGTTTGAGCTATCAAAAATATCACGGGTCACAGCCACTATAAACCAAGGCTTCTGTTTAGTGCGAATTCAAATACCACTTATACAAAGCCAACAGCTACAGTTATTTGCATTGACCAGTTATCCGATTCTGCACGACGGCTACTTCGTGAGCTTTAAACTCGCATATGAATATCTGGTAGTAAATAAGGAGAAATCAATGTATAGTAGCCTGGCAGAAACTAAATATTCGTATTGCCAGAAAATGAGAAGAATCACGCTGTGTCCCCAAATTGGACCACTCTACAATGTAAGAAAGGACCAGTCGTGCGAACTAGAGCTATTCTTTAATTCGAAGCAATTACCATTATCATGTGTGGTGAATATAATGCCTCTGCAAGAAGTTTGGTTGCAGCTTAAATCCTCAAATAGCTGGCTGTACTCCGTCCCTGAAGACACAAAGGCAGAAGTCAGTTGCGGCAGCTCTTATACGGCACATATTTTAGTTGAGCAAGGCATTGTAAAACTGCAACCTGGCTGCCACTTAACAACCGCGATAGTAAGCGTTTGGGCACACAAGGCACCAACCACTGTTATTCAGTACAATATGCCCCCAATTAATATGAGCAGGAGTTTACCGCTCATGAAGCACATTACTATACAAGGGACTATGTTGACATACTCGATTCCGGACATTCCGCGGCCACCAGCCATTGTTGATTTCTCAGAAGACATCGATTTCCACCACCTCATGCACTACAGCTCGAATATATCAACTTGGATCATTATCGCAGGAGTCATCATGGGAATGATCGTCATCTTTCGGAAGCTATGTGGTCTCTCAACACGATATCTTCCCGCTGCTCTGGCCCTTAGATAATAGAATAGTCGATAAGAATAAATAAGTACATAAATATAAGTACAGTAGGTTGAATATTGAGTGGATTCCTCACAACTCCTATTTGAACAAGAAATAGTTCACCTTTTTTGAAAGTAAATACTTTCAACGTGGGCAATATGTTAAGTCTTGTTGCACAAGTCTTAAGATTAGTTACGCACACTCAT
>NW_023468085.1:0-6153 GCF_013731165.1 Rhagoletis pomonella | reverse complement strand
TTTTAATTCCAAAAACTCCAACTCTTCTTCGCTTTTCAACTTGTCAAATAACGTTGAATTACAAGCATCTAACCCTAATTTATTTTCCATGCAAATATAGGTTCGAGTATTTTTTATGAAGTGCGAAGTAAAGTGTTTTGTGATATAATATTACTTTTCATTTTGTGAATTTGGTGCAAGGTCTAATAAAACAATTGCATGTACTATTTAAGAAAAAAAAAAACACAAGATGTAAAGTTATACCTTGGGTGTATTAATGCAATATATGTGACCTGGTCTACGGAAAGGGGGCTTAGGTGTCAAAAAATCAATTTTCACTTTTTGGTTGATTCGGATGGAAGATGAGATGCTTTTTCACGTGGTGAAAAGCAGAAAATCCTAACTTGCTTAGAAGTGTACTAAAAATGTAGAGAAAGAAGAGTAAAAATACGACAAAATATAATTTATTGGTAATGAACAAAATACATTGAATTATAAGCTATAAAGACATGATTATATATCATTTCCCGTGGTATCAGTGTATGGCATTCATTATTACAACAATCTTTTGACAGAAATTTTGTTACCAGCTCCTCCTCCTTTACATCAACAACATACAGGTCCATCTTAACAAAAGTTTGTTCGGTATCATCTTCTGCCTGAGATACACATACTTCGTCTTCATCATCATCGCTCTCTTCATAGTTTTCATCATCGTTTTCATCATCCTTTTCATGGAAATATTGTCCGTATACGGCACTGAACTCCTCATCAACACTCATGTTTCATTTCATGCGAAATGCGAAGACTATAATCAACAGAAACAGTAAACGTCACTTCTTCAGTGTTAATTTTTTTAAATGTTCCACACTAGCAACTTACACGATGAACTATAATAATATTCCGACCAACAACAACACTTACTGGACCAACAACAACACTTACTGGACGTCCGGCGCGGAGAACAATTAACGAGATAATGAGAAACTGACGAAACGAGTTGCTTACTTTTAACAGCTTTTTCACAGAAAACTAGTTTTCGCACGTAAGCTCCCTTTTCGTAGACCAGGTCACATATACAGTGGCTCACAGCTTATTTCGTGTAGTCAGTGATTAAAAGAAAAACGTGTAATATTTTAACTATGTGCTTTATTTTCAAAAAAAACTTTAATGAGCTTTTAATGATGTATGTCTGCGACATACAAACACCAACAAACAAACAAATATTAAATTTTTGTATAGAATTTCGACAACAAAAACATAACACATTGTAAAACGACCTCACAGCTTATTTCGTGTACCGTAACAAACTTAAACCTTTTCTCTTATGTGTTTTATTTTAATTATAAATTTTCTAGTAACTAATATTTAGTAGGATAACCCTTTTGTTTTAAAACTGAGTTCAGCCGAGATTGCATGGAGCTAACAAGCTTTTTGGTGTAATCGGGTGTTATTCTCTCCCACTCCAATTGCAATGCCGTTTTCAGTTCTTGCCGGTTGCTTATTTGATGTTTCCTTATATTTTTTTTCAAGAACACTCCATAAATTCTCAATAACATTGAGATCGGGCGATTGTGCTGGCGTTTCAACCACATGTGGGCAATTCCAAAAAAGCCAAGATCTAACAACTCCCGTTTTGTGCTTCGGGTCGTTGTCTTGGTAGAATCTAAACTGCTCCCGGATACCCAATTTTTCAGCACTTTGTAGTAAATTATTTTTCAACAAATTCAAATAAACTGTTTTATTCATTATTTCTTCTATGAAAACCAAGTTTCCGACACCCGCTGAGGACATACAGCCCCAAACCATTACATGGCCTCCACCGTGTTTTACTGTGGCGCGCAAATTTTTACGTTGCAGCTCTGTATTAGGTTTGCGCCACACGAAAGACTTCCCATCGGAACCAAAAAGGTTACATTTACTTTCGTCTGCAAAAATTACTTCATTCCAAAACGTTTCGTCTTTATTAACGTGGCTTTTGGCGAACTCCATTCTGCTTTTTTCTATTGCGCTCACTAATAAATGGTTTGTTTCGGGCTGTTCGTCCATGAAAATCAGCACTTCGAAGAATCCTTCTGATTGTTTCTGGATGACATGACTTTCCAAGCACGTTATCTACCTCTTTTGCCAAAGCTGGTGCACTCATTGTTGGATCTTTCTTAATTTTTTCTGACTATCCACTTCTCATCGGCCGCTGTAAAAATTTTATTTGGCGCCTCTCGACTTTTGTCAGCCACTCTATTTTCACGGACAAAGCGTTGTATTATGTACTGAACTGTAGAAGCACTTAAATTTACATTTTCCGCAATTTTTTTCTGAGAACTTCCATTTTTAAATAACTGAATCACTAATTCGCGCTTTTCAATAGACGTACGGCGACCCATCGCGGTATTTAAATTAATATTCGCGTCCGATCTTTTACAACACCAAAATTACACTAAGAAATGATCTACTGAAACATTCAAAGTCAATTGGTGTATTTCTCTAACCAGCACATTGGCGCCAGTAACGGTAAAAGTGCCCGCACGAAATAAGATGTGAGGCTGTCTTACTATGAATTTGGTTTTTGTTGTACAAATTCAATTTAAAAGAAAATCATTTTGGACTTTTTTGTTTCTCATTACAGTTCAAGTTAAAATATCTTTGAATGTACATTTTCGATTTTTTGAAAATCTAGCACATATGCAAAATATTACGCATTTCCTTTTTAATGAATTGACACACGAAATAAGCTGTGAGCCACTGTACATATAAATACTTATTTCTTGCTTACAATGTTGGTAAAATGAAGGATGTAATTAAGTAACTTAACAACTTATTCAGAGTTTTTATTGTAATAATTAAATTGAAAAATTCAATTTTACGCTTTCCTTTTGCGAATCTTTCTGTTATTCTTTCAGTGTCAATTTCAATATCTAAATGTACGTGTAAAAGTGCTAGACCTATCAGTCTTTCTTGATTCATGGTACTTCTTTCGGAAGTAGCGTTACTAGCTGGAAGTGTGACCAGAATGCGGAGAAGTTTGTTAATCAATTCGTCGCATTTACCAAGAACTTCTGCGGCTGATTTTGGGAATGGCTTTTCGCTTTCCTTATGTTTCCATCGTTCCAACCACACTTTATACTCACCTTCCAAATTGATACCGTCTTTTTCTAAGAAAAGTTCGTATCGTTCTCCAAGCGACTCGCGTTCGATAGCATTATTTTTTTTTCGTCAGGCGTATTATATTCCCCAATTTTAGATCGAAGTAATAAGTTCAAATCAAAAATGTTTAATGTCTCTTTCGGCAATCTTTCTCGGAGATCGAACAAAATATTATCTAATAGCGGTATAAATATTGCCTTTCGATAATAATCTTCAGCGTTAAATTCATTAAAAAAATTACAACTGTTGGTAGTAGCGATTTAAAGATATTCGTAAACTTACGCGCTGGCGTTACGTTACAAAAAACAGAAGTTGATTTTGACTTCGATTACACAATTGCAAAACTGCGAATTGGGCAAGACTATTTGTATAAAAAGTTTTCTAGTAATATTGGAAAAGCTTAAGGTTAATTTTCCAAGTTTTGAAATATAGAAATCTTTTCTGCTTTATGTTGACTCAGCTTAATCATCTGACGTGGCGTTACCTGGCGTTACGTTACTAAAATTTCCATTGAAAATGTTTTGTTAATAGCTGAATTTTTTTGTAAGCGAGCGACAAAAGAACGCTCAACTCGGGTAAAATTTCCGTTTAGCTACTTAAGCAACCCTGCTGGTAGCTGGCGAGAAACATGTGATCAGTTCAACGGGATTTAGACACAAAAAACAATAGAAATTAGTAATTATGCGAGGTATTTGCGTAATATATATACTTATTTAAAATATAACTCATGTATATACGAAAACCAAAATTTCCCTCTCCACTTGCCCATTAACAATTCACAATAGAGCAGTTTTTTCACTTAACAACACTACTCTTCAGGTCGAGTATGTTTTAACCGGATAAATAGCGAAGTTTGTCTTGTTGCTTTGCGTGTATTGCGTCATTTAAGCGAGTGTTCTTTTGTAGCTCGGCTGCAAAAGAATGGACCTAATATTGTTTTTGAAAGAATTTTTAACGGGAAGAAAACATGCATTTTATGTCGAACGTACTTTTTATTTTGACATCAGCGCCACCAGCGGCACCATTTTTTCCAAATCTATGTCCTACTACGTTTCAACTAGGGATGCAGAAAAAATATCGATGCATCGGATAAAACCGATGTTTTGTACCTTCCGATATATATCGATATATCGATGTATTTTTTTTCGATGCATCGACTTTTGTTTGCAATGTACACTGTACATATAAAAATTATTTTGTATGCTTCCAAACTCTTTGCTCTAGTAACTATTCTAAATGTAGAAATTTCACTATTTATGCACTATGTATTTGAATATACATTCTATTAATATTATTCAAAAGGTATGAGTTATTTGCACTAATAAATTGCTAATTTATTAGTAGAAACGTTTATGGCCAAACAACCATCTAAGAAATGATATTATTTGATATGATATTGACACTCTAAAACCCTTTGAAAATTTTGGCAGATTTTAAACATTTATTTAAATCAATAAATACATTTCGCCGTGAGTTAATATTTAAATATTTATCGAAGCTCCGATTGTTTCATTTTCTTGTTGTATATATTTATTTAAAAGAAACTGTTGATACTTTCATTCTATGCATCGAAAATATCGATGTTTTTTATACGATAGATCGATATGAATCGATGCTATATATCGATGCGTCAAATGGAAAAAACATCGATGTATTTTTTTGACTTGCATCCCTAGTTTCAACTAAACATGCCAAATGTCAAACTAATCAGAGCATAAAAATGGTTTTTAAAAATATCTCGACCCTGGCGCCACCTAACGATACCATTTTTGGCAAAAATGTTTCTGCTTACATAACCAGTCTATATTATAAAAAACCGCCAAATCGTCCAATAATTAAGTTAGTAAGTTCCCCTCTTGTGGAAATCGTAGAGCTTTTTATTTTGGCTGCGTTTCTTTATACATTCCGGATAATCCCATTTCACAGCCGGAATAAACAGAATGCGTTTGAAATATACGTCAACATATCATCAGGAACGTTCTAAAGAATAAATAAACAAAAAAGCTTATTCCAAACGTTCAGAATGAATAACGAAATGCAGCCTTTATAAATATTGACACAGAATGCGATGGGAGCTTTTACTTGATAAAAATCCTGATAAAATTTCTTTATAAATAATTTATCAAGAAAACACAGAATTGTACCAGGGTTGTTGCGAATATTCGCATTTGCATTCGCAACCGCGGAGCTTCTGCATTAATTTTACCATTCGCATTCGCAATAATCAATGCGGAGCTTTTGCGAATGCGAATATTGTGCAAGTGCACTGATAAAATGTATATCTCGCAAAAAAAATACAAATTGTAGCCAATATTTTTTGGCTGTGGAGATGCTACGTTAAAACTGTCCCCCTTCTTTTGTAATTTATAGTCAAATAGGCATTTCCAGCATAAATGTTTAACGTCTAGCTATAGGGAGAATGGACTATTTGCGCGTTAACAAGACAGCCTGTAATTAGGTAAGAATTATGTAACTATCGAATATTATTTGCCAAAGGTCTGTTGAAAACACTGGATGAATCGCTAGCGGTGAGTAATTAATTGTGACTGCCTGCAACTAGGAAAAGTCGAACTCAGCTAATTAAAAAACGAATTACAAGCTATTCATTACAGGTGAATCTTTTCAAGAAGTCACCCGGGAACTAAGCAGATCTGATCATTGTCCGTGATTCCAATAGTTCAAATTATTATAAAAAAACGGGTGGATTTTTAACAATATAACAAGATTCTAAACTAATTCGGCTGGCAGCCACGACTTTCAAAACAGAAATTTTCATTCCTATAAAATAACAATTTATTTGGCATATCGACCTATTTGAAACCTCGCTATAAGCAGAAATTTGTCAAAACAGTCTTCTCGACTGGTGCAGTGTCAATCGATAACAATTTAAAATTTTGTCAAGTTTTAAGTTATTCAAGTTTGTCGCCTTACGACCCTTAAAGAAACAGGCTGGAACCCGAAAAGGCAGCAACATTACTTTTTATTAAATACTGTTCCAATTTTTAAATTCAAGTACTAAATAAAAAAAAA
>NW_023468084.1:0-6154 GCF_013731165.1 Rhagoletis pomonella | reverse complement strand
AAAAAAATGGTTTGTATACATTTCTTTAGTATTTTTTTAATTTTAATTCAATTTTTGTAAAAACTAAAGAGTAAGATTTTCTATCGCACGATTTTTTATTCCAAATTTTCGCCTGCGGCGCTTTTCCTTTTTCATATAAAACTATATTTTTATATATATTTAGTCAAATATGATGTCCACAAGAATTTTTTGCTACAAGTCATATATCAAATTATTTCTGTGCTGTTGCTGATAAACATATCTGTTAATATAGTTAATTACGTATTTTTTAAAGAACATAAATTTTTATTTAAAAAAATTGCCATAATTTCGTTTTTTTACCTTTTCTCGTAATGTGTATACATTATATATATAGATATATATATATCGAACGAAAGGCCCTTCAATCACCTTTCCAACTGTGTCCAATAACTGGTTCAATAGTTTTCGAAATATAAGCTTTTGAAAATGTTGAAAATTCCACGTTAAGCCCCCGCTATCGCCGCCCGTCAATTTGCACAAAAAAAAAATGCCGTTAAAATCCGGAAAAGGGGGTGGGCCACGTCCACTTTTTTTTCTCTAGCTCAAAGGTCAGTATTCTTTAGGTGTTCCAATCGAAAAGGTGCGCAAGCTTTTTGTGAGCGGAGGTATTAAAGTTGAACGAACCCATCTGTTTATTAAACAATTATACTACAGCTTCTTTAGGAGGTCCTCAATATGCTTTGAAAATGAACACAAAACGATAATAAAAGAAAAACCTTGAAAGCCTTAACTTTTGCTTACAGTGCACGTGGTAGCTCTGAGGATTGGGGTTATCATTTAAATATCGCGATTGAGGCCGCGTTCATGCACTTCTTGATTGATTGATTTATTTAGTAATAATTTGATTACTTGTAATTAAAGTGATACTATTTACCATAACATTCCGACGACAGCCGGTTCTACGTACCGGAATGACTCGGGTTTTATCCGACCAAGGGCTGTTGTTTCGGCGATCTAACCCCGTTTAGGTCGGCGAAGTATCTCAGAAGTTGTCCGTCCATAGGGCTACATTCACTACGTATTCTTCTACTCAGGGCTGGCATCGAGTCAAACCCAGGGCCAGAAACCTACACCTGCTGTGTATGCCGGAGACGATTACACCACAACTCCACCTCAGTCAAGTGTAATGCCTGCGAGGGGTGGAGTCACCTCAGAGTCTGCTCGGGACTACGGACACATCGACAGTGGACCACGTCGTACGTGGCCCCCCTATTGCTCAAACAGAGCAGCCTCCACGGCTAACCTCAGTCCGCTCGAGCAGCCTCACACAGTCACCACAACACAACAACACAATAACACCACAGACCATACCACAGCCACGACAGACCACATAACACACACAACCGCACCACCACCACCACGCCGCCGTCAACAACTCCTGGTTCCCCCTACAATCTGCACGGTATGTCATACCAGGATATTCCGTAATGTGACATCAGTCAAGTGCAACACCTGCCTTGGCTGGTGCCACTTTAGGGCATGCTCAGGTCTGCGTACCACGCGAGATTGGACTGGGAACTTCGAGGGCCCATGTTGCGCTGCTCGGTCGCAGACCCCAATTGCGACGCCTCCCGCCACCACCACAGGGCGGCAATCATCACAACAGCGCACACAGCCAACGGCGGTAAGAACACACACATCACTAACACCCCACATCACGACACGTCTCCCGAACCACATGAAGCTCCTTCAATTTAACTGCAACGGGCTACAGAGCAAGATTGAGGAGATAACCGTCTTCACTTCACTTTGTTGAATTGCGCCGGGTACAACGTGCACCGTCGAGATCGCGAGCGAGATAATGGTGGTGGCTTAGCGTTAATCACGCACCACACCGTGCAGTATCGTCTAATCGAAGCAGACATCGCCCGCAGGGATACCACCCTAGAATGTCAGGGCATCGCTATCCGGTCAGGTGATGTTGAGCTCGAAATATTTAACATATACATACCCCATGTCACCTGCTGCCCGGCAGGATATCACCCTGATATAGGTGCGCTCCTCAGAGGTGAAAACCGTATGGTAGTAGGTGACTTTAATGCGCACCACGATCTTTGGCACTCAAGCCTGTCAAACGATCGTAGGGGAACAGACTTGGCTGAGCAGATAGACGATTCGACATTCTGTACAATCAACGACGACGCACCCACCAGGATTATGGGTAACTGCAGTAGCTCGCCAGACATCACAATAGTCAGCGCTGGTCTGATAAACAGCATAACATGGCGACCTATGCTGACTCTAGCATCAGACCACCTACACATAGTCATCTCGATAGTTAAACCAACCGACTTTGCCTCCGCCAAACACCGGACGTATATCAACTTTTCTAAAGCTGATTGGAAAGGTTACGCGGAGTTTACCGAAAACACCTTCACAGCGCTCCCCACACCAACCGACGTCCATCTCGGTGAACGTAAGTTCCGCAGGGCTGTCACTGCTGCTGCAGCTCGCTTCATACCGACAGGATGTACAGTGACGAGCAAAACTGTAACATGGTGTAACTCTTTTTAATTCAGCCATCGCTATATTTCCAAGTTCTAAAGACTTTCATCCTTTTGTTGTATATTCTTGTTGGTACATCCCTGCTCCCTTTCTCATAACGATTTGAAGTCAATACAACAACAATAAAAAAAACAGCAGACAAAAATTTAAATTGAGGCAGATGTTACAGTTTCGCACTCACTCTCAGTTTTGCATTTGACAGTTATCTCTTACTTAGTTGGAAGTCAGATGACTTTTTTCTGTATTGTAATTTATTGAAGAAGTGATCACCAGTAAATATTATAGTTAATCAGGAACCATAAATGTAAATAATAGATGTACTGCGGCAAGGCGGGACCACACGAAAAGTGGCAAACAATTTTGGAATTTGCTACTTGAAAATGTTAAGACTGAGAAAAAATATAGCCAAAAGTGTTCCCAAGGACAAAGGAAGTCTGTCAAAAAATATTACGGTACGATATCTTGAGAACTTAGCAGCAAGTAGCGATGCAGCCATTATTACAGAAGCGCTTAAGGTATTAAAATTTAATGCAAATCAATAGACAGCGAGGCGAAGAATTGCCAAATTGAGCGCAAAGGATCATAAAAGAAGAAAAAAACAAATTTGATCAAAATACATGTGCGAGTGCGGCAGCATTTTGCTGCATCGCACGAAATCCGAACCGTTGCCTATTGGGATATGTTAGGCCGTTCGGAATGCAATAAAAAACATATTTTTAAGTTTCAATTGAAGGTTATTTGGTCCGACAATAACTAAAACGACTAAATTAATCGCTTTCAATCACATGGCCGGGCATGCTATTGGGTCAAAGACCCAAATTAAGCCCATGCGCCGCATGTAAGGCTAACTGTGAATAACAGTGGTCGGTCAATAATAGTTTGGGGTTGTATTTCAAACATTTTCTTGGTCTGTTAGTACAGATTATGCGTGAGGAACAGTATCTGTTCATATTTCAACAAAATTTGCAAGATGTAGTCGAAAAAATTAAAGTTTCTGCTGAAAAATCACCCAAAACACACTGCACATATTCGCAAAGACTGGATACAAAAGCAAAAATTTGCTGATTTCAAATGACCTCCACAATCCGCGGACATGAATCTCATTGAGAATTTGCGAAAACAACTAAAAGCACAGCTTACTAAGTATCCAAGTCCGTAAAAACGAGTATATGAGCTGTGAAAGCAAACTAAGGATATACCTCCAGAATTTTTACAGAGATACAAATAAGGTATGCCAAATCGTACCCAGGAACTGAAACAAGCAAAAGAGTACTGAACATTGTGTTAGTAGTTCTTTTTTTCGTGAAAATTGTTAAAAAGTTCTTAAAAATGTATGAGTGCAAAACTGTAACATCTGCCTTAATTTACATTTTTTTCTGCTGGTTTTTTTATTGTTGTTGTATTGACTTCAAATCGTTATGAGAGAGGGAGTAGGGATGTACCAACAAGAATATACAACAAAAGTATGAAAATCGTTAGAACTTGGAAAGATAGCGATGGCTGAAGTAAAAAGTGTTAAACCATGTTACAGTTTTGCCCGTCACTGTATATCGGACCCACGTCCAAACTTCCCTGCCGAAGCGGCTGTTCTATCCGATGAGCGTGATAGCCTTCGTCAGGCCGATCCCGGAGATCCCCGTATCAGGGATCTCAACGCGGAGATTCGGCAACTAGTAAACGTACATAAGCGGAAGAAGTGGGAGGAGCATCTGAAGACCTGTAACTTCACCTCTGGTGTGAGCAAGCTTTGGTCAACCGTGAGGTCACTGTCTAATCCGACGAAGTACGACGACAGAGTCGAAATTTCCTTCGGCGACCGTGCTTCGTCGGACCCGGAGCGATGCGCGAGCTATTTTAGCCGGCAGTTCATACTGCATCCTCCGGTGGACAAAGCCAAGCGTCGAGTGACCAGAAGGCTGCACAAACTGCCAACAACCTGTGCCCCCTTGCTTTCACTTGCGGTGAAGTTCAGGTGGCCATCGGGAAGGCGAAAGCCTCCAAAGCCATGGGTCCCGACGGAATATGCATGCTGATGCTCAAAAATTTGGGTCCTTCGGGGGTAGCGTACCTAACGGAGGTCCTCAACTTGTCAATGGCACCTCTCATCATCCCAGACATCTGGAAGGTGGGGAGAGTGGTCCCACTGCTCAAACCAGGGAAACCTGCCAACAAAGGAGATTCTTATCGTCCGATAACACTCCTTTCCCCGGTAGAGAAGACACTCGAGGCCTTGCTACTCCCGTACTTCACAAACCACTTGACCCGTGCGAAGCATCAGCATGGTTTCCGTAAAGTGCACAGTACAACAGCACTTAACGCCATACACTCAGATAACTCGTGGCCTTAACCGAAACCGTCCCTGTGAGAGAACGATTCTAGTAGCGTTGGACTTGTCAAAAACGTTTGACACCGTCTGCCATTCCACGCTACTAGAAGATATAGAGGCCTCCTCTCTCCCACAGAGGCTCAAACGGTGGTCGGCAAATTATCTGAGTGGTCGACATTCGTCGGTAATGTTTAGAGACAAAACGAGTAAACAGAGAAAAATAAAACAGGGGGTTCCACAGGGTGGTGTCCTTTCCCCGCTACTGTTTAACTTTTACATTTCAAAGCTCCCTCAACCACCAGAGGGAGTCTCGATTGTCTCTTATGCCGACGATTGCTCGATCATGGCGACTGGGAATGGAATTGATGACCTGTGTTCGAAAGTAAACGGGTATCTCTCCGAACTTTCTCGCTTCTTCACTGCAAAGTGTCTAGCCCTCTCCCCTACGAAATCCTCCGCGACCCTGTCGCCGATAGCCGGCAGTACTTGGGGCAAAGACAAAGAAACGTTGCTGGCAACATACAAGGCAATAGGCCGGCCGGTTTCGAACTACGCAGCGCCAGTGTGGTCGCCAGGGACTAGTAGGACGCAGTGGACGAAGCTACAGACTGTACAGAACACCGCACTCAGGACAGCGACAGGATGCCTCCTGATGTCGCCCGAACACCATCTACACGGCGAGGCGCGATGCTCCCCGTAAATATAATGCTCTGCAAGCAGTTCCTGATCGGGAGCATCAGAAGTGGCCACCCAAGCAGACACCTGCTTGCAGAGGAGCCCTCGCCTAGGCACTTCAGGAGGCATCTATATGAACTGACAGACGAAGTCCAGAGGTTCATCAAGCAACCTCTGGACCCGACATCTTACCGACAGGCCCTGAACGGCATTCACAGGGTCTCAGTCTCGAGTTATGTAGACTCTAGACCTGTGATGCAGTTCCAGGCATACCACCCCCGGACATAGACGAGACGGAGCTTCATCTGCCTCGGGAGACTCGCACAACACTTGCACAACTTCGCTCCGGCTACTGCAGCAGGTTAAACTCCTACCTGAGTAGGTTGAATGAGGATGTGCCGAATGAGTGTCCGGCATGCGGAGAGACCCCACATGACTCGAAACATCTCTTCGCATGCCCGGAAAACCCGACAACCCTAACGGCCTTGTCCCTGTGGACAAACCCCACAGAAGCTGAACGCTTCCATATGTTATAAGGAATTTAATTCTACAACTCAACCTTATAACAAATAAGGTGATTAAAAAAATGGTTTGTATACATTTCTTTAGTATTTTTTTAATTTTAAT
>NW_023468083.1:0-6155 GCF_013731165.1 Rhagoletis pomonella | reverse complement strand
TTGCTTCTCGAAGCATTGATCCCTCCTTTGCAAGGCCCCAGTAATCAGCGGTTGTGCTGCTGAGTTGGGCGAACGTTCCAAAAGCTGTTATTCAATCGCTAGTTTTGTATGGAAAAAGGTTTCACATGCAAATAGATTTTAACAATTTAGAATTTTTGTGATACAAAATTTTAAAAATTTTACATTTTCGAGACCAAATAATTTAAAAAATAAAAATCAAATCAGCTGCTCTACTGATACTACCCGTTCAATGTGCCTTGGGAAAGTACTTTTACTTCGGAATAAAAATAATTGGCCGAGTTTAACTCGTAAAAAAAAGTAAATGTAATTTTTGGTCCTTTCGCAAAAGATCCGCATTGATTTTTGCGAATACGAATGTTAAAATTAATGCGGAAGCTCCGCATGGTATGTACATATAAGGTGTTGTAATGGATTGGTGATAATAAGTTAAGATCTATCTTCACAAATCAGTGCCGTATCAGTTCAGTATCATTGCCAATCAGCATCGATCAGTGATACCAATTCACACACATCCGTAGTATGTCGTCCGGTACTTTCAGTAAAATTAAGTTCACTGAAACCAAGATGACTTATTTTACTAATCGTTACCTTAATATAGAAAGGCCCTAACTCATATAGCCGCTGAAATGCAAAAAAGCCGTAACTAACTAAAAATTTGTATTGCTTAAAATTATGTGGGGACTTAGAATTCGATGAAATGCATCATAATCAATCAAAAGGGAATTTTGAATTTTTACTTAGTTACGGATTTTTGTATTTCAGCGACTATATGAGTTAGGGCCTTTCTATATTAAGGTAACGTAATGATCAGTTGTCAATTATTGCCATATTATATAATTCTGGATAATTCCGTACCAACTCGATTAATTTTCCCTCCATATTAAACAAAACTTGCAATAGAATGCCGTCAGCTCGTCAGGGAAATACACAAACAAATCTTTGACGAGTTAACTACACTCTAAAAAAAGTTATGGTTAAATTTAAGCATATTAAAAAAGGTAACCAGTTTCGACTCTTAATGTATGCAAATTTGCACACCGTTTTAATCTATTTAAATACGGCCTTTTTAACTTTTACGAACCATATGTGTGGCGTAGAACAAATTTGAAATTTGTTTTTTGAATTCTAAACACTTAAGGCCAAATTCACAGTGCGTAGTTAACTCAGAATCTTCAGTTAACTACAGGTTTCCAGTACAGCACTGTGAATTTGGCCCTTAGGGCCGTTAATTTAACTATTTTAAAGTATAGTTAAATCATTACTTAAACTTAAATAGAAAAATTTCTATCGAATTTTCTTAGTGCTCACAATTACACAGTTTACACATAAAGTGTTTAAAATTTGCTCGAACAGTTTTTTGTTTAAATGAATGCATATTAAAAGAGGTTACCAGTTTCCTCTCCTAATGTGTGCAAATTTAGTCACCGTGTTAATAAAATTAAACACTGCCTGTTTACTTTTACATACCATATTTGTCGCGTAGAGAAAAATTACACATAAAATGTACACTCTAAAAAGTGCATGTAAAACTACTACTGAAAAGTGTTTATTTTTCAACCAGAATCTGTTCAAGTATACGCACAAGATGTTCAAGATTTGGTTTTGAACATGAGTTGTTTAAAATATACACATGAAATGTTTAAAATTACAAACATTTTGAAAGTAAAAATATATTTTTTACAAATAATAAATACTAAGTGCCAGGGGCGCACGCAGGAATATATTTTTGGAGGGAAAGGGTTTATACTTCTAAATATATATCATCAGCAAATACTGAAAATTCGCTCTTTAAAATACATTTATGAAAGTTTAATTTACAGTATGAAATAAATAAATAAACTTTTTAAAGTATCATCAATTGCATTCTATTTACATAGAATTTACAAAGAACTCAGACTATTTAAAACCGGCTTCATAAAAGGGTAGGTTATCAATTCTTCGGAGTATTTTTACTTAACTTAACTTTGCACCGCGTGAACCGATTCCAATAATTATTTTTTTTTTTACCGGAAAGATGGTACCTTAAGGGTCGTCCCGTAATTTGGTTTAGATCCGATCATTAAATCATGAAAAAATTAACGGATGCACTCAACTTTCAAAAGTAATACAAAATTTTACAAAAGAATTCTAATATAAATAAATTAAATAACTTCTCGACATTTTTACACTTTTCTATTCATTTTCGTCGATTTCTGGTTTCTCATTTTTTAATACTTTGAATAACGAAAATTTAACTAAACTTGTATTTTTATCATGTAGCTCATTTTGGTGGAATGAATTCGAAGTTAGTAAATTAAATCTTCGAATGCTTTTTAAATACATATCAGTGGTATACTTTTTTAGCCTGTAAAGTGTAAAAACCAACAGTAAGTGAGTATGCATTGAATATTTTTAGGACAATGTTTTCATTCGCAGTTAAACTTTAAAGAGCTCTCAAGAAAAAAGAAAAATTCTTACAAAATGACGCACAAGAAATGGAAAAGAAAATTTTTTCTATAAAAATTTCTTATATCATAATAAATTTACCCCCAAAACCCATCCCTTATGTGCGCTACGTGACAAATTTGATATGTAGAAGTAAACAGACAGTGTTTAATTTTGCACACACTAGGAGAGGAAACTGGTTACCTCTCTTTATATGCGTAAATTTAAACGAAAATTTTTTAGAGGAAATTTTAAACATTTTATGTGTAAACTGTGAACAATAAATGTTTAAAACTCAAAAAACAAATTTGAAATTTGTTCTACGCCACTCATATGATAAGTAAAAGTAAGCAAGCAGTGTTTAAATTTGCATTCATTAAGAGAGGAAACTGGTTACCTATCTTAATATGCGCAAATTTAAACAAAATTTTTTTAGAGTGTACTTAATTTTTATTTTTAGTGGGGAATGTATTTTTGCGTTAAAAACGTTTGCAATTTTAAACACTTTGTGTGTATATTTTAAAAAATCTCATGTTCAAAAATCCAGTCTTGAACATCTTATGCGTATACTTACACAGATTTTATTTGAAAATAAACACTTTTCAGTATCAGTTTTACATGTAGTTTTTAGAGTGCAAAAAAATGCGGAACGAATACTGAAGCAGCACTGACGCTAAAAAAAACGGCAATGTGCCGGACGCTCTGAAAAACTCTATTTGGGACTGGGGCAACGATATTATATTTTTCACTGACACTGATAGGTACGGCACGGATATGTGTAGATATACTTTTATTGTAAAAATCCACTTTTAAATTGATTTGAGGTCGATAAATAAACGCAGATCTAATTCCGATTGCAGGCATCGTTTCTATTCGCGCCGCCGCTACTATTCTCCGATTACGGGCCATTGCCCTTGCGGCTCTCGTTTGTCTTGACAGATTTATTTTAGCTTTAAGTATTTTTAAACACTTCGCACTGTTCTGTTATTTTAAAGATTTTTTTGTATTTAGTAACGAAATTCCACTTTATATAAGCCAAAAACTCAGCCTATTAACTTCGCGAAAATAATATGCCGAATTCCCATGAATCCCAACAAATAGACACACATATGTACATTAAAGTGGTCCAAAAATGTATGTAAAAAAATAAGGTCGCATTTTTAAAGCCTATACCAAAAAAAATTATACCCCTATTTTTTTTTGTTTTGAAATAAAAAAAAATTAGGGTGTGCTCAAAGCGCTCAAAGTTTTCAATGTATTTTATATGGGGAAAAAACAACTTTTCGTAGAAATAGTGTAGAATTCTTGAAAATCAATATTTTTCGATCGGAAAACTTTGCTTATCTTCAGGAGATTCCCGGTAATAATACCCAATTGTTCCTTTAACAATTTTTTCATGGTAACTATATTTTATGGGTCCTTGAAAATGCAATGGGGGGACCAATAAAAAATATTTAATCATTCAAAATGGTTAAATAAACAATTGGATATCAATATTTGAAGTCTCCTAAAGTGAACCACAGTTTTACGAATGAAAAATATTGATTTTCAAGAGTTTTATGCCATTTTTACTGAAGTTTGTTTTTTCCTCATATAAAATACATGGAAAACTTTGAGCGCTGTGAGCACTCCCTAAATATTTTTTGATTTCAAAATAAAAAAATAGAGGTATATTTATTTTCGGTTCACAACGATCCTAGGGGGTGGCGGCATTCAAATTCCGACTTTATTATTTGGAACACTCTAATTTACATCATTGATTTGCTGTTGTTTGCAGCGCTGCTTTTACATACATAGATTTCGCTTTGGGCGCAGCGCTATATGTACATAAATTTCGCTTTGCGCATGCCTGAAGCTGGCAAAGTTTATTTTTTTTACCTCCCTTTTATTAGCTCGGGATGTAACTATGTAATATTGATGCGCCTAAAAGATGCAGCGATTTCTATTCTCAAGTTACATACTTGATGACAGTACGGATGGAAATTATAATAGCGAGGTTTTAGTTTTTTAAACTTTAATTTTATTTATCTTTGCGCTGTGCTAGCTGAGTATAAGAAGAGAAGAGAATATTGAGAAATATGTCTGTGGTTTGTTGATGCTCTCTAAACACAAACGCGTGAAGGCCAAACGGTCTAGCAATGCGTGGTATTGTTGATCAACTTAATACTTTAATTAAAGATACTTATTATTAAAATTTCATTTTAAAAATACCACTGTGTCCTACTGTGGTAGAAATATGTCATTTTAAAACTTGAATCATAGAAATCGACCCAGTACATCGGCTGTTTTCTCTAGCGTTTTTTTGGGCTTTAATTTTATATATAGTAATAGATGAAGTTCGCCGACAAGGCTGTTTTGATTATTTCGGAAATTGGAAAGTTTTACCTAACACGAGCTTTTAAATCAAATTTTAGAAACATAAAATTTATGATATCAATTTCGTGACGAAAATTATATGCAATTTTTAACTGGCTCGGAAACTGACGCAAAATATTATTATTCATACGAATCGAAATGTGTTTTGGTTCGTGTCTCCACTACGAGATGCTTTGGTATGTATGTGGCGTCTGTACGTACCTCCATTTAATTTTTTTCAAACTTTGAGGAATTAAAGTACACAAAAAACTAAGAAGATTTTGTTCCAGGATTTTTTGATTCGTATGCCTGTGTGGGCGTGGCTGCTGCCTGAAATTCGAAAAAAGGCAGTTTTTTAAACAACCACTGAGGTCGCACTACTCATTCCATACCATTCACGTTGATATCAGTAGAAGGGCCTTAAAATAAGATATCTAACGCTGTCTTTTGCGTCTATAAAACATAAATACGCCATAAGGTTATCGCCTGAAAACTAAAAATCGGGCTGCTGAAAAAAGAGATTTCGGGCATTTTCTCAAAAACTGGTCAGTCGATTTTATTCTAAGTTTCCACAAGTCTTGCCCAAAGCCTTAGCTTTCATCTGGTATATAGTTTATATCTGGGAAAACTCTTGTTGTGGAGATATTGCTATTCAAATTGAAAAAATTTCGCTCCAAAAAGGGTCAAATGGTTAAAAATTAACATATCCGTCTAATTTGGTTACTTTAAGATACAAAAATAACATACCCAGTTCCCCGAAAAAATCGCCCATTCCCCGATTGCCAATTAAACCGAAATTCCCTGCAAATCGGGGAATTTCCCGCGAGTTGACAAGTTGAAGGATGCAGCTGTGCTAATCACTTCGTACATGTCTTGGAAACCACAATTTGTGTGTATTTTAGAGTTTTTTTTTTGAGTCACATGCCGAAATTGTAACATTCTTCCCCATTTTAATTGCAGGTATGTACTCAGTATTTAACTATGCTACATGGGTTTATCACCCCCACCTAACCTACCTGGTATTTACCTATAGTTGTACATAAATATGTATGTATGAATGCATTTAGTCCACCCAATGTGCCGCTACTACTACACACATATGTATAAATTGCCACTGAGCAAAACTACTTGAGAAAAAATCATTAGTTTAATAGCACGAGTGCAACACCGTACACGTGATAGAAGTAAAACTTCTCAAAAAAAAGCACATGTGTGCGCCCCACACCCAGTAGAAATCTTAACAACAATTAAACTACGAGGCAATCAGACGAATACAGTTGTTTATTGTATCCAAAGTTGGTACCAAAGTGATAAGTTTTTATCATTTCTCATATTTTTTTTATTTTTAATTTTTT
>NW_023468082.1:4201-6156 GCF_013731165.1 Rhagoletis pomonella | reverse complement strand
GTGACCGCCCACGCCGGGTTGGTCTCGGCAACCCACGTATTAGGGACCTTAATTTGGATAAAAGGCAACTGGAAAACCAAAACTTTGTTCAGCGAGGAGAGATTTGAGAATTGCATACAAAATCCATATCCAATTAAGAACGAGCTAATTACTTTTAAACAAAAGTGCGTCTGTTTGTTCGCTGTATTGTTTATGCGGGAAATGCACAAGTGACTTGAGCACTGTCAAAAAATAGTGTGCCTCTTATTGTCAATAGCGGTGAAGTTCAAGTTGCCATTGGGAAGGCAAAATCCTATTATGGTCCGGTAACTCTTCTTTCCCCCGTAGCGAAGACACTTGAGGCTTTTAAAGCGCACAGAACCACTATCCCACTTACCGCAAGTAAACAACCAGCCATAACTGAAACAGCTTCTTTAAAAGAAAACTCCTAGTAGCATTCGACTTTTCAAACGTCTCCCATTCCACGCTTCTAGAACATATTTGGGGAACCCAAACGGTGGTCAGCGAATTATCAGAGTTGTCGGCAGTCGTCATGTATTTTTCCTGGTCAAACATCCAGACCAAGAAGAATTAAACATTGTTTAAGATTCCTCAGCCACCGGGAAGTTTCCATAATCCCATACGCTGACGATTGTTCGATATTGGCGTCCGGAAATGGAATTGATGCCCTTACCTCTGCTCGGAAGTAAACTTCTACCTCTCCGAACTTTCTCCGTTAAAGTTCTCCCGGACGCAATCAACGCCAACCAGCTGGACGAAGGAAGTCAAGCTCCAGTTAGAGATTTACATTGACTTCAATCGTCAACAAAGTACAGAACTGCAACAAGGTCCTCAAATCGCTCGCTGCAACAGCAATTAGGGCAACGTCGTTGGCAACATACAACGCAATTGGGCCGCTAATGAAGCCGAGCACCTGATGAAGGTGAAACGCTTCAGCTGCCACGAGAAACCCACGTCACTCTGCTGCACTTTCGGCAGATGAACCAATAGAAAATATGCCGATTTATCTACAACAATAAAACGGGAGTATGACCTGTATACCATCCAGCAGGAAGGAAACGCATGGAGTAATTCGCAAAGCTGAGCAAGCAAGCCTTAAAGCTGAGTTCAACAAGGTTAACTGACTTCATTTATGAGCACAGCCAGGGAAGAAAACTGACGATGAGATCAAAGCCCAACAAAGGAGCACACGTAGAAATCCAGCTGATTTTGTCTATCGTATCAATCATTTGTAAAATCTTGAAGCAATAGTTTAAGCAGATGTTACCCACATGTACATACACACATATATTTTCACGATACAACAAATTCTACTTAATTTCTTATAATATTTCACTCTTTCTGCCACCACATATATACTTATGTAACACAAATAGCCACATATTGTAACAGCATTAATATCAAAAATTCCCCAATTTCAATTTTGTACATTTCACTCGCCCTACATAAAACACTTTTGAAATTTTCTACTTTTTATCTATGTACATATCTTTTTTCGCATCTTCTCTTTGTAACATCCATCTATTTGTTTTATTGGCTTCATCCATTAAACTCAAATGTGCTCAACTCGAATGACGACAACGTCAAGCGAAACTCAAGCAGATAAATGCTCTCAGCAGCCAAGTGTGCAAAGACTTGTCCGTCTGTCTATCAGCGCTAACACATCCTGCCATTCGTTTGCCGTTGGTCAAACCCTTGAACATACATACATATATATGGACATTTATGTGCAATATGTATGTATTCCCCAGCAACTGAATGATGCTGACCAGCATAAACCGAGTCATAACTTCAAATTGACAGCGTTGTATTTAGTTACATACAGTATTGGGCATATCTATAGCACCCCTATTTTAAAGTGGCTTATGTTTATTTATTTATTTTAAAATTTTTTTTTAAAGCGGTTCGTTCTTTAGCAAAACTCATATAAACCCAATTTTTAAATTTTTTAAAAG
>NW_023468082.1:0-4101 GCF_013731165.1 Rhagoletis pomonella | reverse complement strand
CTTTTAAAAAATTTAAAAATTGGGTTTATATGAGTTTTGCTAAAGAATGAACCGCTTTAAAAAAAAAATTTTTAAATAAATAAATAAACATAAGCCACTTTAAAATAGGGGTGCTATAGATATGCCCAATACTGTATGTAACTAAATACAACGCTGTCAATTTGAAGTTGTGACTCGGTTTATGCTGGTCAGCATCATTCAGTTGCTGGGGAATACATACATATTGCATATAAATGTACATATGTATGTATGTATGTATGTTCAAGGGCTTGACCAACGGCAAACGAATGGCAGGATGTGTTAGCGCTGATAGACAGACGGACAAGCTTTTGCACACTTGGCTGCTGAGAGCATTTATCTGCTTGAGTTTCGCTTGACGTTGTCGTCATTCGAGTTGAGCACATTTGAGTTTAATGAATGAAGCCAATAAAACAAATAGATGGATGTTACAAAGAGAAGATGCGAAAAAAGATACGTACATAGATAAAAAGTAGAAAATTTCAAAAGTGTTTTATGTAGGGCGAGTCAAATGTACAAAATTGAAATTGGGGAATTTTTGATATTAATGCTGTTACAATATGTGGCAATTTGTGTTACATAAGTACATATATGGTGGCAGAAAGAGTGAAATATTATAAGAAATCAAGTAGAATTTGTTGTATCGTGAAAATATATATGTGTATGTACATGTGGGTAACATCTGCTTAAACTATTGCTTCAAGATTTTACAAATGATTGATACGATAGACAAAATCAGCTGGATTTCTACGTGTGCTCCTTTGTTGGGCTTTGATCTCATCGTCAGTTTTCTTCCCTAGCTGTGCTCATAAATAAAGCCAGTTAACTTTGCTGAACTTAGCTTTAAGGCTTGCTTGCTCAGCTTTGCGAATTACTCCATGCGTTTCCTTCCTGCTGGATGGTATACAGGTCATACTCCCGTTTTATTGTTGTAGATAAATCGGCATACTTTCTATTGGTTCATCGGCCGAAAGTGCACCAGAGTGACGTGGGTTTCTCGTAGCAGCTGAAGCGTTTTACCTTCATCAGGCGCTCGGCTTCAATAGCGGCCCAATTGCGATTTATGTTGCCAACGGCGTTGCCTTAATTGCTGCCAGCGAGTGATTTGAGGACCGTGTTGCTGTTCAGCACTTTGTTGACGATTGAAGTCAATGTAAATCCCTGACTGAAGCTTGACTTCCTTCGTCTAGCTTCGTTCGGAAGAACTTTAAGCGAGAAAGTTCGGAGAGGTAGAAGTTTACTCCCGAGCAGAGGTAAGGGCATCAATTCCATTTCTGCGCGCCAATATCGAACAATCGTCAGCGTATGGGATTATGGAAACTCCCCGGTGGCTGAGGAATCTTAAACAATGTTTAATTCTTCTTGGTCTGGATGTTTGACCAGGAAAAATATATGACGACTGCCGACAACTCTGATAATTCGCTGACCACCGTTTGAGTTCCCCAAATATGTTCTAGAAGCGTGGAATGGGAGACGTTTGAAAAGTCGAATGCTACTAGGAGTTTTCTTTTAAAGAAGCTGTTTCAGTTATGGCTGGTTGTTTACTTGCGGTAAGTGGGATAGTGGTTCTGTGCACTTTAAAAGCCTCAATTGTCTTCGCTACCGGGGAAAGGAGAGTTATCGGACCATAATAGGATTTTGCCTTCCCAATGGCAACTTGAACTTCGCCGCTATTGAGAATAAGAGGCACACTATTTTTTGACAGTGCTCAAGTCACTTGTGCATTTCCCCGCATAAACAATGCAGCGAACACACACACGCACTTGTGTTTAAAAGTAATTAGCTCGTTCTTAATTGGATATGGATTTTGTATGCAATTCTCAAATGTCTCCTCGCTAAAAAGTGTTGGTTTTCCAGTTGCCAAATATCCAAATTGAGGTCCCTAATACGTGGGTTGCCGTGACCAACCCGGCGTGGGCGGTCATACTCGTTAGATCGAGCATGCACTTCAGCCGGAAAGTTGGGGCTCATTTTCGCTATTCGTCGAGATGGAATGAAGCCAACCGCTGCTGTTCGCCAACGTGTATGTTTACGGGTATGGGAGAGGAGGCGGGATTGCTCTTGGTAGCTTCCGTGAACCCGTTCAGGCGCTAAACGGTTAAGTAGTGTATAAAGCAACACTGATGGGCCTTCAACAAGTACTTCTAAATGTCTTATAAGTAACCTAGAAATAATTTTAGATACTTCCAGCGAAAGCAAAATCTCCGATGTAGAATCTGGATATATTAAAAAATGTGAAAATAAAGCTCAATTGAAGGCCTATCTTAAACAAAAACTAGCTCATCTCGGTGAATATCCTCTCGATTGGTGGAAAACTAAACTGAAATACGACCAATTACAGATCTGGCCCGCAAATAAGCATAGTTCACTCCAAATCGGTACGCATGAAATGGGTTATACCTTTTTAACAGGGTTTCAAAAAATAATATTTAATATATTAAAATACAGCGAAGGTATTCCGTTATAGTTTCATATTTTGTTTGGAGAAATAAATAACAAACAGTTTCTTTGATAATGATAAAATTTTTCTGTACAGCCATTCTAGAGACTTCAGTAGTGAAGCTGCTCTACTAGCCTATCTTTAGTTTATGTTTTTCCACAATTCGCACATCTCTACTAATTTTGTTAGAATAAATACCGTATATTTTTCGACTTGACGTAAATAGGGAATTTCTTACGCTGATTTATCCAGAACTTTATTCACATTATTGGCTTCAAACCGGTTTAAAGCTACCAGTGAATAATTAACTTTTATTAAAACCAACCAAAACTTTACAGAAGGTCTAAAGTAAATGATACAATTGCTTAAAAGTTTGTACAAGCGCTCTTTCCAGCATATTTCTGGGGTCATATGACTAGTCTTATCGAGTTTTAATGAGACTGCCTCGATTGGCTCGTCATTGCATTGACTTTTGACAGTTTTGTGAACTTCTATAAATTTAGTTTTAAGAGGATATCCCCCTGCATCTTTTTAGCTTAAAACCTTCAACGTGTGAAGTGACCGAAGTCAATATTTAAACATGTTTTTACAGTCATTACTAGCAGACCCGGCGAACTTCGTCCTGCCCTAAATTATTTTTTTTTGTATTGAAACATGTTGGTCCAACATTTTCACCAACAGTTCACGTTCATTCATTTTCAGTGACGCATTTATCTTCTAATATTACGGTTTGGTGGTTGTCAGAAGGCATATTTCCATTGCTGCCTTAAATAACCTAGCAAAAGTGTATAGGCATTCCAAGATACGTAATAGTTTAGGTGAGTTTGAAAGGCGCCACGCGCCCTTTCCAAATAGCCACAATTTTCTTCATATATCTCCATACCGTGTTCGAGTACTCTACCATGAACACTTCCGGAGAAATGCAATATGAAAAATTCGGTTTGCATGGGAGGTGCCACGCCGCCTGCACCTAGCGGTATGGAATATACTTTACATCCGATTCTCACACCTATCATAGATACCCAAGAAATTTTATAAAGATCGGTCGAGCCGTTTAGGGGCAGTTCGACCACAAATACCGTGACACGAGATTTTTATATATTGGATTATAAAATACCATATTTTCTGTGAAAATTGGGATAAAGTAAACAAGTGCGGTTTTTATTATTAAATTTATTTAATCATTATATAAATAGGCAATCATGTTTCCTTTACACCCCTTTTACGGCTAAACTGTACTTCTAAGGTATAAACAATTATATATCATTAGAAAGGTATTTTGATGCTGATGTGCAGGCAATTTTTAAAATTTCAAATTAGTTTAAAATAGAGCGAAAAAATCAATTCAAAAGTCACACCAATACCAATGCCATACATGTACATGGTTGGGGCGGAAATGCCTCCTAAATGTATGCTTTAATATTGATAGTGAATTAAAGAAACGTGCTAAGCAGCAGTTTAGGAATAAGATGTATGTATGTATGTACATGAATAGATTAGCCTCAAACAAGGATGAGATAATTTTGAGTATGGAGAAGAAGAAAGGGATAAATACAGAAATTAAAATAAAAGTAAAGAAACTTAAATATAAAGACAAAGAGGAAGGAAAATTTAAATACCTAACCTAATAACAATGGTGGGGG
>NW_023468081.1:0-6157 GCF_013731165.1 Rhagoletis pomonella | reverse complement strand
TATACCTAAATTAGCGCGTTGAGCTTGTATTTTATCTCTCTCTAACGCATTAATTCTATATACGTCAAAACCAACGCCCGACAAAGTTATGTCTGTATTTGATGATGGCTCTATGACAAAATATTCAAGAAATGTATTCGTAGATTTTTATTTACTTCATTTCATACATTAATATTGATCAGATTTTTTTTAAAAGTACCAGAAATAAATATTTAATAGAAAACTATTTCACTTAAGCTTAACCAACTTTTAGTTGCTCGGAGCTAGTTTTGGAACGCATCATGAAATATTTTCATAGACGGTAAACGCAACCCTGGGTGCATCATTAATGAGCCGAAAACCCAAAACAAATAATTAAATTAGTGGATTGGAGCCTTTTGAAATGGCCTTTAGAAACGGCAATGAATTTCGACATTATTCAAGGAATTGTGAATATGCCGGCAGGTTCTGCAATTCACTTCCGAGTGAATTTGAGGCAAGTGCGCTTTGAATTCAGTTGGTAGGGGTTGAGATTCACTCGGAAGTGAATTTCAGGACGTGCCCGATAAGCTGCTTTCCATTTGGTATATTTGCGGTTTATACCTTCAGAAAGTTAAAAAAAAACATTTTCTATTTTTATTTAGTATATATTTTTGAAATAAAAATACTCCACCTTGTACAGCAAAAAACTTTTTTAAACTATCTTGCGCAGGAGTTTGTTGATCTTATCTTCACGGTTACCGAAACCACCAACCTCAACGTAGTGATTCTCCTTCTTGCGTCAGCCACCGGTTGGTGTTGAGCTTGAATGGCCACAGGAAGTTGGAGGCTTTCGTGAAGTTTGAATGAACAGTGAATATTTCGTGCGCCAAATAATCAACGCACTGAATATCGTGCTCTTTGCGCAATTTGCGTTCGATCACAAAGTTGTCAGAGATTAGGACATGTTAATGGTTGTGCTTGACAATTCCACGTTTGTTGATCATTCACGAATTGATTTAAGATTTGGATAACCCCAGGTGATATAGGGTTCGGCAATGCGTAGCGTATTAATGGTTCAATTTGATGAACAAACCGTAGTTAATGTGGCGAAAACGGAACAACAGTAAATCTTTACGCACTTTTGGTGCAACTTTGTTGATACCGCGGATACAGATCACAAAAGCCAATTTGTCTTCTGCAGGCACGTAGAATGAGCCGCGTTTCTTTGGCCGGCGACGCAACTTACTCACACGGTGTCCATCACGGATATTTTGCTTGATATTTCTCAGCATGCACCAAGTTTTCACGTTTGCCGAGTGCAATCACAGCAGAGCGCTTTAGTTTACGCTTGATGAAGGTAGCACGTTTGCTGACCTGCTTCTTGCTGAACTACAGCTACGACTCAGCAGGCAGCTTCCTGGAAGGTTGTTTGCTCTTTGCTTCGGGCTTCTTACCGGCCGTGGTGGCAGTCGTCTTAACTTGTAACTTAGAACGTTGAGAAGGCGAAAAAAGTCCGTCTAATGTTTGGAGCACATCTTAAATAACGCCACTCATTTAATTAAATACTTTTTTAATACATAGATATGCTGCAACCAGGCACTTACTTTCCCAAATTCCATCCTGCTTATCGGCATAATTTTCCAAATATGCCTGCTACTTCATTACTAATAACTCCATCTTTAAACTGCGCTTTCTTTGTTGCCTCAACATATCCTAAAAAGACATAAATCTACATTAAACAATAGAAATCGCAAAAATTAGCAAATAAAATACTCCCTTTGTTTTGTTTTGTAGTCAAGTCTCTGAAAAATGTGAATTCACCACGATGCGATACAGAAAGAACAACCACCAGGGATGTAATTTTAAGTAACTGTTTTATTCAGTGGCAATGCGCAGAGCGTTCGGGGCAGCAATTTAATTTGTATCAAATCTATATATTAATACGCTAACATGAATTTTGTCTCCGTTCGTTTGGAGATTCCACCGAACCGATTTCCAAACCAAGAACACCATTGGAAAGGCTTTTTTCTCTAGATGAGCAGAGTTTTTATGGTTTCAAAATTGATTGAAAATTACGGCCTAAACCGTCGTTTAAACATTTCCAATTTGTGTATAGATGTTTCGCATGTTGTTTCACTTCACATTTGAAATTAAGCTTTGAAATAAAGATAAAGATGAAGATGGAGAAATAAATTGTTACATGGGTGAAATGTCCGGTGAAGCAAGGTGGTGCACAGGCATGGTGGCGAACCCGGTCTAGTTCGTCGGATGGGGGGGTCTTTACCACCCGCCTTACCTACACCCACATCAACAAAGTTGTTCAGTCATGCCTGATTATTGTAACAAAAGAAAGAAAAAAAAAACGTCGAAGCACAGGAGATGAAGGAAAAAGATGCAGATGCCAAGTATGAGGTCCCGTCCTGTCAGGTGGAGTCGTCCCTCCCCTTCTACGTGCGACCTACGCGTAGCCATGGGCGTTGCCGCAACTCCTGCTACCTAGCAACACCCCCTAAGCCAGACAAAGTCCGTCGGTCACTAGTTCATATGTCAACTAATCGTCCAGTCTATGGTCAACACCCACATGTCCCCTCTTCTGCCTAAGGGTAACACCCACACCAACCTAAAACGTTCAGCATTCCATTATAATGCTTCTGCGTACCACCTCAAATAACCGAATAAGTACAAACCATTATCTTCACTGTTTTCTTCCCTTTATTATACAATTTTATTTTATTATCTACCATTCAGTGAGTTGATTATCCTAACCTTACGACTACGTATGTTCTTCAAAAATTAAAAATAAATTTTTCGCAAATTCACTAATTTACTTAACAGTAGTTATGTACAAGCAAAGAAAAAAACACATCTTCAATTCAAGTTATTAGATTCCAACACTATAAGCTATAAATATTAAAAATTCAAATAAAAGGCCAAAAATAGTAATCGCAAATACTCCTACAGCTTACTCCTATACTCAACAACATTAGCCCTACTATTATTTATTTATTATTCGGTTTCCTTTTTTTTTTCCTTTTTTTTTCTACTCGCCAAAAAAAAAGTTGTAACAGAACTACCCTAATGTTATAGTTCTGCACACACGTACAGACAAATGTAAGTTAAAATGCCCCACAACACCGGCAATGCAAAAAAAAGTGTATAAATGAATATGTTGGAAGATATTTCTGCGTAAATATATGTATGTATGCATGTATGTTTATAAAATAGTTTTGCACTCACCTCAACAGTCCCACGATGTTGGCGCCAGCATACGGAGATGACCTGTGGGGAGTTTGGAGAATACATACACATGTACATACATAAATCAACAGCTGCGGTGCTGACACCTGCACTGCTTGATTATTCGATCCCTCGCTCACGATGGCGGGCAGTGAGCGAGTCACCTAGTATACAAATTTTGATAAAAATTGACTTTTGGCTATCGTTATGAACTGAATTATTGGTTAATGGAATCAAAATAAAAGAGTGAAACGCGGGTCCACGAAGAAACTAAGAAAAATAAAAACCGCTTTATACTAATAGGAAAAAAAAATTTAGTGATAATATACAAAAAATGCAACATGCAAAGTGCTGAGCCGAAATATGCATATGTGAATTTAAAATTACTATGATTGTGCATTAGCACATACATATGTATGTACGTGCATCGGTTTATATGACGAATTAAGAAATAAAACTATACTAGGAAACTAATTATTCATAATTTAACTCCAAAAATTAAAAATTGGCGATAGCAAAAACAAAAAAAACCACGCGCCTGACTGTCAAAATAAGCAAAAAGGAAAAAAAAAAATCTCTACGATAGGCAAAAACAACATAACCAAAAGGTGGTAATGCTAATCGTAAGAGAAGATACAGCAACAAAAAAAAAGTTGGAGATGTAGAGGTGGTGGGCAGCGCGGCTGGCTCTCCCTTGATGTGAGCGTTGCTTGAGCGGCGCCGCGTGGTTGAGATTGCTCCTCTGCTGACGCTGCTGTAATAAATGAATGCTCTGTGCTCCCTAGCTCTCCCTCGTTGGTAAGTATGCAGATTATTATTTGTTTCTTTGGGGAATTTCCAAGCTGCCGTGGAATGATGATCCCCAGTTCTGCCTTACAGCGGACGTTGACCTCCTCCTTCTTCTCAATTTTAACAGCTGACTGTAGATATGTATGAGCGTCGATATATCAGTGCTGCTATATGCCTATGCTACCATGCATAGGTGTTGGCCCCGGCTTCGCATAAACGTATGTATGCTGGAGTGCGTATATGTTGCTGCACCGAAGTGTTGCATCGACCAATTTCTGCCACTAGGTATTTGGGTAGCGTACATTGCCCAGTGAATCGATAGTATCGTCTCAATTCCTGGTCTTTCGGGTATGAGTTTTTCGGAGAAGTGCCGCTTATAATTTTTTTCCGCGAGGTCCTTTTGCACCGTGGTGCTGGCGACCTAAAAATTATAACCACCATTCCATTAGTTTTAGGAAAATTTAATTGTGTCTTTAGGGCAAAGGCATGCATGTATGTATGTATGTGAGCACCCATATGTATGTATGCACGCATGTATATGCAAGTCTGTAGTTCAAGCTTATATATTTGGACTGCATGTACATGCCTACAAAGCTGCTGCTAAAATATGCCGCTGGGAATATTTATAATCAGAATTCAATAAAAATAGTCAATTCAGTTATTTAACGTTTTCCGCATTTCTTAATAAAACGAATTTTGATGCTTTCGCCCCGAGAGCTATGAGTAGTTATCAGTACGATTTAACTTTGTAATTTTCGAAGAAAAGTTTGAGGAAAAACAATATATATATATATATATCTTCTTTTATAAAAATATTCCCAACCTGCATCTGGCTTTTATTCTTCCATAATTTCTTATAAATATTCAAGTTCACTTACCTCGGATTCCGATAACTGGAGTTGCAAACGGTCCCTGGTAACTGCTCCGTAGATACGGGTCACTAAAAATCACCGTTTTTTTTTTTTTGTTCTTTCAGTTAACACTTATATGAATATGTGTATGAAACTTTATTATACATATAACTTCACACGATCTTATTCGCGACACCTTTTTACTGCACCGTAACTTTGATATTAAACTTCTCGGACTTTCTTAGTAGCATTTTATAGGGTACGACATGGCCGAGGATGTCACTCATGCCTCAACTACTCAATCTCCGATCGCCCGATTTGATCACTCATCTTTCTCAACCGTCCAAACCTACACATACACGTACTCGCAACTGCTTTACCAACCCGCCGGGTTAGCACGGTTTCGCACCTTAGCCTGCCTGCTGTGTTAGCTTTAAAAGGGTGGCTACTTTCACTTCCTTTTACCCACGCACTCAAACACACACACATTCAACCACACCTACCAAGCAACAGCTTGCGTTACAAAATGATAACGATGAAGTCAAAAAAAAGAAGAAAAAAGTGAAGATAAAGACGAAAATGGAGACATTGATGGATAAAAAAGAATTAGGGTAACTGAACGGGTAAGAACATTTCTTGAATTTATGAAGTGAAACTTCTTTAGGCAGTTGGTTGGTTGGGAGTAAATTGTCAAATTCCAGGGGAATAATGCACATGGAAATGCTTCTCAGTGGTTTAGCGGTTTGAGAATAAAAACAAAAACAAAGATGCCTAGAGATACAGGCAAAAACGAAGATCAAGGTAAATTTAAACACTTTAAGGTAAAGGCGAAGAGGAATATGCAGAAATAAAGATAAATATTAAGAAAAGGATGAGGATGAAGATCGATATTGTTATCGATATAAAACTCGATATTTTTATCGATATAATAATCGATATTGCTATCGATAAAATAATCGATATTGTTATCGATACTGTTATTGATTAAATAACCGCTATTGTAATCGATGTAATAAACAATATAATAATCGATATTGTTATCGATACAATAATGGATATTGTTATCGGTATTGTAGTGTGCCTGACCACTCTAATGCATGTGCACATTGCTGACGCGAGAAAGCAAGTCGATGTCCAAACCGCGTTTGACATACTTTTAATAATTATGACACACGTGAAACACTTGAGACACCGTTCTTGTTACGTCAGCAATATTGACCATGTTGCAAGCGATCAGAGCACTCGCCAAAGGTAACATGCAAAAACAGTTTTGCATGACACATTAGAAGTAGGGGAAATGGAAGTAACCAATGATTTGA
>NW_023468080.1:0-6157 GCF_013731165.1 Rhagoletis pomonella | reverse complement strand
TGTATGTGTATATAAAAGTTGTTGTGGGGCCCAGGGCCACAGGATCCCTCCTTACTCCCGGCAGCAAGACTTACGGTCACCTTGCCAGTTTTGGTGATTCGCACTCTGTACGCCTGTCCGTTCACGATGCGTCTGAATGACTGCCGCTTCAGTTGCTGGTGGTTTACGTGCGACTCAATTTCCGTCACCAACTCTTCCGGCAACGCACCTACGTCCGGATGGACCTGCCACTCCGATGGCACTCTCGGCTCAGCCTCTTCTAGCCAACGCTCTATTTCCGCCACTAAGTCGGCATCTGCTGCCACACTAAAATCCGCTTCCGCCGACGCCTCCTCCACAAAATCACTTCGTCCACCGCTCGCCAACGTACACGCCTCGATCGCGCCCTCACTAAGGCACAGCTGTTGCGGCGGTGGATGTGGCTCTTCCGATGCCATCGGGTCGTATAGCCTGATGCGCATGTCAATATGGCGCGCATACTCTACGTACCCGTTACCGAGGTGTCTGGCGTCTTGCGTAGCGATGGAGAATTCGCCCTGCCTTTTGGCATACTCCTCTTCCTCGTCGGACGAGATGGTTATGGGTGTTGGTGCCCGCTCTACTTCGCCATCACATTCACCGCTTGGCCCGCTGTCGTCGGATCGTACGCTTACGTGCGATGATTCGTGCTCCATCTCCTCCTCTTCGCTCGTCAAATGTGGCGTATTGTTTGCCAAGTACTCTGCACCCCAATAGGCAGCCATCTCTGCATCTTCACTATTTTGGGGCAGTACGAACGGCTGCGTACTTTCGAGGTTTTCGATGTCCTCGACGCCGATTTCTTGCTGTTGCCTGCCACTGTGGCTACCGCCCTCGCTGGGGCTACTTGGCCGGCCAGCGTCGTCATGCTCGCCTCCGGTGCTGTTGTTGTCGCTCGAATTACTCGACCGGTCTCCACCGCTGCTGTCACTTCTACTGTAGCGTCGAATTTCGTGCTCTGTTAGGCGCTTTATACGTACGCGCAAAACGCCGCCCTCCACTTGCTCGACTACAAAATTTGCCTGTTGCTGCTGCTGTTGCTCCATATTTTCCCGAACTTGTGCCTTGGCGCCCGCGGCACATCCTTTTTATTGCCGACAGTGGCCATTGCGCGAACAACTGTATTTTCCAGCAAAATTTCGGTAATTTTGCTGCCGTTTCACTTTCACATTGCATATTTTGTTTTTATTTGTTTATTTGTCATCCTCGCACAGCTGTAGTTTGGTGTCGGGGTTGCTGACTATCCAAAAGGGAGTTTTGTAGCGTTGATGTGAACTGGAGTAGATTTCGGGTTCCCATTGCGGTATTTCTCCTCTTCTTATTACGATTATTATTATTAGTAGAATTAGTATTATTTTGTTATTATAAATGTTTTTAGCTATTATTAATATTTATAATTATAATAATTATTAATATTTATAATTATATTACTATTGCTGTTGTTATTATTAATTTTAATATTATAATGATAATTATCATTATTTTTTTTTTATAATTTTCTTTTGTGCTTCGTACCATCTGCATCTTTCATTGTTTTCCATTGGAACCTTTATTTTTTCTTATTCTTCTTCTTCTTATTATTATTATTCTTCTTCTTCATCTGATTTAGGATTCTTCGGCTAGCTTCTCATCTTTCAGGGCCTCCGCTGTCATGGCGGTTGCTCCCCTGCTGGCAATTGCCGAGTGTGTGACTTCAGTCTCTGCTGAAATTTACCTATTCGCCGCTGTGCGCCGAATTAGGCTCAGACGATGCCACGGGGGAATTTTCACCTGAGGCGTGGCTCTCATAAAATGGTTTGAGATCACTCACGTGCGCTGTTCTTCTTTTCCCTTTGTGCACCTTGTCGAGTTCTACGATCACAGGTGAGATAAAATTTAGAACGCGATGTGGTCCGCCGTATTTCGGTGCAAGCTTAGCCGCGAAATTGTCCACGGCTTTAGACAATAAGTGTTCTTTCACCAAAACCCTGTCTCCCACGACCGGTTGCCACGATCTTCTTCGCAGATTGTAGTGTCTCGCTTGCTCTGTCGTTGCCTTTTGTTGGTTTCGTCGCACTAACTCAAACACCTCTTTCATTCTCACCGCTTTTACTGGCGGTGTTGTGGCATCTTCGCCGGTTCCTAACGTATTCTCGTCATACAATGAGTTCGGTAACCTTGGTTCTCGCCCTTGGACGACGAACGCCGGGCTGTAACCCGTTGCGTCGCACACGCTCGTGTTGAGGGCCAAAGTCATTTCTGGCAACAGATCATCCCAGCTCTTCTGGTCTTTGCCTGCGAACTGCGCCAGTAGTCGCTTGATGTTACGGTTAGCTCTTTCCGTCGGATTTTGCTGCGGTGTGTACGGAGCAGTGAATTGGTGCCTTATTCCCATCTCCTCCAAGAATTGCTTAAATTTCGAGCTGGTAAACTGCGTTCCATTATCCGTGATCAAGATTTTTGGAATGCCGAATTTGCCGATAACCCGCTCTCTCACTGCTCGAATTACTCCCTCCGCTGTTGCCTTCCGCATTGGTACAATCTCGACCCATCTTGAGAAACGATCTGGTATTACTAGCGCCATAGTGTTTCCATGCTTGGATCGCGGAAGAGGTCCTACGAAATCAGCACACACCGTCGCCCAGGGTTCTTCCGCTAGCTGCGTCAGCATCTTTCCGGCTGGTTGCTGCTGGCTTGGTTTGTAAAGCTGGCAGGTCTGACATTGTCGCACATACTTCCTCACGTCGCGGAACATGCCCGGCCAATAATATCGCGCTGTCGCCCGCGCCTTCGTTTTTCTGATCCCCATATGGCCTGCACTGGGAACATCGTGAATTTCCCTTAACACCCTCTGCCTTTGCTCTGTCGGTACACATAATTTCCATGGCAATACGTCTTCACCGTCGATTTGGCCTGATATTCGCCGGTACAGCTCACCATTTTCGATGACAAAGTCAGGTGACTTCTGTGGGGACCTCTCCACCTCCGCCATCTTGTCTTTCAGCCACTTGCACTCTACCGCTACTCCTCCCGCCGTCATCGAACCAAGCAATGTTTCCTGGGGCTGTCTTGACAGCGCGTCTGCTACCACATTCAGCTTACCTTTGCGATACTGCACATCGAAGGAGTACTGCTGCAGTGCTATCTTACGCAGCCAATTTAGCGCTAAGTGGTCGGTGATGACGGTAAACGTATATCCTTCTAGGTAGGGTCTCATTTTTCTGATCGCCCACACTATGGCCAGGCACTCTTTCTCCGTTGGTGAATAATTAAGTTCGGCATTGTTGAGCCGGCGACTCGCATATGCGATTACGCGTTCTTTTCCTTCAATCTCTTGGGTGAGAACAGCTCCCAGCCCGTAGTCGCTCGCGTCTGTTTGCAGAGTGAACTTCTGCGTAAAGTCGGGGCAAGCCAACACTGGTGCCTCGGTTAGCGCGTTCTTCAGCGCCTCGAACGCTGTCTGTTGCTCGTCGTTCCATTTCCACTTGTGGCCCTTCTTTAGCATGGACGTCAGCGCATGCGCCACTTTGGAAAAGTCGGGGACAAATCTTCGGTACCATGAAGCTATCCCTAGGAACCTGCGTAACTCCCTTATATTTGTCGGTGGTGTCAGCTCTTTGATAGCCGCGACCTTCTCAGGATCGGTGTGAATGCCCTTCTCGCTGACGACGTGACCCAGATACTTCAACAGCTTCTTGAAAAACTCGCATTTTTCTGGGTTGATCCTAAGATTCGCCTGCCTAAGCCGTCGGAAGACCTCCGAAAGATGTTGGACGTGCTCTTGCAGGGTTGCGCTGATGACAATAATGTCATCCAGGTGGGAAAACGCATACGGCTCTAGCTCTGGACCGATAACTTGGTCTAACGCACGCTGGAATGTCGCGGGGGCGGAGTGGAGCCCAAACGGCATTACTCGCCATTGAAAAAGGCCACGCCCTGGCACTGTAAAAGCAGTGTACTGCTTGCTCTGCTCTTCCATTGGGATTTGCCAGTAACCGTTTTTCAGGTCTAGGCTGCTAATGTAACGCGCGCTTCGTAGTCGATCAAGGATATGTTGGATCTTCGGTAGGGGGTGCCGGTCATCTTCTTCGCCAACACTATTGGGGCGCTGTGCGGGCTGTGTGAGGGTTCAATACACCCTTTCCGGATAAGGTCGTCGATCTCCGCGTTGATGATCTCCTGCATCTTCGGGTTCTTCGGGCAATACCTCTGCTTGATCGGTCGGTCATTCTTCATGACGATCCGGTGAGTGGCGATATTTGAAACTCCAGACATCTTCTCAAATTTGCGTAACTCTGACATTAAGAACTCCCTCGCTTCGTCGGTTGTCGTGGCTTCTGTAGATATAGGGTTTGATTTGGATTCATCGCATTTACCTGACTTTTCTGCACCTCCCTCGCGTATTGCCGTGAACGTTTCTACTCCGTCTAAGTCTCCGCAACATAGTCGGACCCCCGCTTTTGCCAGGTAATCGGTTCCAAGCACCACGTCATCCATCAAACCAGGCAGTACCAAAAGATCGCTTTCATGCGCCTGATTCGCCAGCTCCACTTGCGCCGTTATAGCCTTCAGCACCGTTCTGGATCTCCCATCTCCCATTACCACACGCGTGTTCACCTTCCTAACCTCTCCCACATCCAGTTTCTTAAACATGGCCTCGCTCAAGAAACTTCTTGTTGCGCCTGTATCAACTGCAGCTACTACGTCGACCTCGTTTACTCTAATCGCCGCCATAATTCGGCCATCCGACTGCCTTAGGACACTCTTTAGTTTGGGCGAGGCTGTTCTACCTGACGCCCCACTCCTCGCCGCAAATGGGACCTCGAGCCGTTTCCCGATGCACTACGGCAGCACTCTCGAGTCGGGACATTGCATCGACCACAGGTCCAACAAAACTCTCTCCGTGTAGCTCTGCACTCTCTCGCAAAATGGCCATCTTCTCCGCAATGTCTACACGCAGTCCACGGATTAACGTACTCCGTCTGTGGTGTTGCCACACCGCTGTGTGATTCAGGTCGGCGCTGTGTCCTCTCTGCTCTAGCCGTCTCGTCACTCCTAGGCAGTTCGCGCATGTGCTGATATCTCTCCGTGACCCGCGGAGTGGTTCGCGCTGCGGCTCTCTGTGGCTCTCTCACCGGGGGGATATTTTCCATATCTTCCGCCAAACTCACTAGCCCTTCTAGGGTGGTGAACTCGGATCGTTCGACGTACCATTGGAACTCGCTTCTAGAGTTTCTGTAGATACGCGTCAGCTTCTGCTCTGAGGTGTAGTTCGCGTGTCGCATCAAACTCTGAAGGGCCAACACATAGTCTTTAAATTTCTCGTTCGGTTGTTGGACGCGACGACGGATCTCATCGTCTAAGGTTTCGTGGTAGCGAGAGTTTAAGAAGAACCTTAGAAAGTCACGTTTGAAGTCCTCCCATTGTCGCCAATTCCGGTTATTACTGCGGAACCATGTCAACGCCTTCTCCTTAAGTAGTTCTGGCATTGCTCGCGGTAACAAGTCGCGATTCACCTCATAAACTTCCGCCAATTCTTCTACACGCTCGATGAAGCTGAGCGGGTCTCGGCCGCCGTCGTATTTGAAACCCCACTTACGGACTCGGTCCATGATGGTTGCCAGCGATGTTGTAGGATACGTTGCGTATGGCTGTGGTGTCTCAAACGCGTCAACGGGCATTGGTGACTGCATGACACTGGCTCCCTGGCTTCCACTTGGTGTTGCTGCGGTAACATTCAGCGCAGGCTTCGAGTGTTTCGCTTCTAGCTCTTCGAACCGCGTTTGGTAGTCTTCGTTGTTACTTTCTTCTTGTATAAATGAAGAGAAACGTCTTCGCAGCTCTTCGACTGTTCCTGTCTGTTCGAGGCCGAACTCTGCCATATAGGTCAGCAGCTCCTCTCGGTTGAGGTAATGTATCCACTTTCTCTTCACCATTGTGTTTTTTCACACTGTTTCTTCACTGGGCCGCCTACTAGTAGTTCTTCGGGTGGTCACTGCACTCAGTGTCTCTATCACTTGTGTTCTCTCTTATATTTTTTTCACTTCACTTTTTTTTTCACGGCACTCTCCTTTATGTTTCGTTTTCTTTAGAGTCCCTGCTCGGGCGCCATTTGTAACGGACTTTCCTGAGTGCTGGGCGTAGCTCTCGGTCGTCCAGG
>NW_023468079.1:0-6158 GCF_013731165.1 Rhagoletis pomonella | reverse complement strand
GAGGATACATCCGACATTTGCAGCGTCGATGCAATTCTCAAAAAGGACTTATTCCAGCGCAATAAAAAAAAGAAATATAACTGAAAATCCTCGCAACTGGTGCAGCGTCAATCGAAAAGAATTTGCAATTTTGTCAAGTTTCAAGTTTTTCAAGTTTGTCGCCTCGAGCGAGTAGTTATTTAGCGGCGAAGGTTTGATTTACGACCCGTTAGGAAATAGGTTGTAACCCGAAGAACTCTTTCTTAAATATAAAGTTAAATTTTTTTAATTTAAGTACTAAATAAAAAAAAACATTATTAAAAATTACTAACTTTTCCATTTTTTATTTACCTGAATCACCTAATAATAATCACCAAAATTATTTCTTAAAAATATTGGACATCCGCATTCTCATTCGCATCCGCGGATGTTAGTTTTTCTAAAATTCAACATTCGCAACATCCCATCGATATTTTTGTTAAGGAATAAAAGTTTATCTACGATTTTTGGCTTGAAGCAGCAACTTTATGTATGTATGTATGTATCAGTGGAAACTATCGATAGTGCTTACAAAACCATCGATGTTCTCGATAGTCAAAAACCATCGATACTATCGATAGTGACATCGATAATTTTCCAGCTCTATTGGCACAGTTGTTGGCGTTGGTACAACATACCAAACGGGTATGCACCTGGAATATCCGGTCCCTTAGGGGGAAGGTGCCTCTGCCCGGCTGTTTGATGTCCTCGGGAAGACAAATTCTGACATCACTGCCATCCAAGAAATGCGATGGATGGGGCAAGGAAAAGTGTGAAGCCTAGCGACGTCTACTACAGTTTCCACATAAAAGAGCGCAAATTCGGTGTTAGATTCGTGGTAGGAGAGAAACTCCACCGCCGAGTACTGGCGTTCACCCCGGTGGACGAACGTCTAGCCACAATCCGTATCAAAGTAAGAAAGTTAGGCGTCTTAGTGAAGGTTTCAAGACCAGGGCGAACTAATGTAACAACAACAATGGCGACCTAGTGACCGATGTCCAGAATGTACTTAAATTATGGATGGAACACTTTTCCACCCTACTGAATGGTAGCAGCGCTGAAATTAGTGGAGAAGACGAACCCGGGCCCCCAGTCGATGACGAGGTACGAATAGCGATAGCGCGCTTGAAAATCCACAAAGCTGCTGGAGCTGACAGCCTGCCAGTTGAGCTATTAAAGTACGGTGGTGAGGAGTTCATAATATGCATGCATCAACTCTTATTCAGAATATGGTCAGACGAACGCATGCCCGACGACTGAAATTTAAGTGTGCTCTGCCCAATCCATCAGAAAGGCGATCCCGCCATTCGCGCCAACTACCGCGGAATCAGCCTTTTAAGCATAGGTTATAAGGTCCTATCGAGTGTATTGTGCGATAAACTGAAGCCCACCGTCAACGAACTGATTGGATCTTATCAGTGGCGTAGGGGAGGGTGAAAAAAAAATTTCCATCGATAGAGTAAGTTAGGGTATTGTGATATAGGTATACGTTTTTCGACTATTAATCCAAATTTTTTAAGGTAAACCTTCGTTTAACCATGCAATTTAATTAATTGATGCATTGTGCAGCATATTCTAAAATCATGTTCCTTTATAACAAGCATTTCGGAAGATATTTCATTAAAACCCCAAATAGTCAGAAAAGTCGGTTTTTCAAAATTGGGGGGTAATGTGATATACCCCATCGGGCAAAGTGATATACCATATCACATTACCCATAAGCTATCCTCAAAGAAACAATTATTTTTTAATATTTAAATTAATAAGACAAATCCGTTAAACGATTTCTAGATACTTCATTTATTAAGAACAAAATATATACATATTTAATTTTTTTAACAGGATTCACAAAGAATGAAGAAAATAAAATACAGTCAAGTACGCAAATTGGAGTACAAAAATTCAAATTATTATATGGGTTTATACATGCATATGTATTTCCAAATTTATTCACAAGACTCGCAGACAAATATTGCTTGACGTTTAGGCAAACATTTGCTATGCGCCCATACTAAGTCGCATTGCAAGCATGGTATCCACGTTTTGGCTTGCTCATCCGCCTCAAAGGATTTGTTGCAAAAAGCGCAAACAGTATCCTTACTAGGTGGAGTTTCTGCCCAACATTCCTCATCTGAACTGGGTAGAAGCAAACTTTTTTCCGACTCGCTTGACGAACTTTTCCTAGCTTGCTTTAGCCGTTGTACTTTCACCATTTTAGCCGGTTTTTGTGCCTCTTTTACGCTTTGTCTCTTTTTACGCTTTTCAATATTTTTGATGCTTTCCTCCAAAGATGCTTTATATGATGATGTGGTTAGTACTGTTGCTTCTGATCGTTTACCTCTGGAGCTGGTAGTCTGTTTCAGCTTAGGCGGTGGTGAGATCTCCCATGGTGTAATGAAGTTTTTCATGGCTGCGCTGCTTGTGCTGGCGACTGGTTCTTCTGGAATGCTTTCTTCTCTGGATTGTGCATCTTCCGCCTGATTTTCTTGGGTTTGTGCAATAAAATCGCTTTGCTGGAATATGTTGTTATCAAATGGATAAATACCAGTACATTTGAACCCATTAATTGCTATCTGTGCCGTTTGAACTTTAACGTAAGCTTTTGCAAATAGTTCTACGACATCAAATTGTGTCACTTTTCGGCCTTGTTCTCGCATGAACCTTCTTATCTCATCACTGTAGTAGGTTTTAAGAGGACCCATAAAGGCTTTATCTAAGGGTTGCATTTTGTGTGTACAATGCGGCGGCAAGGATAAAATAATAACGCCATTTTCACGGGCTTTGTCCAGAACTTCGATATTTCGTGTATGACTGTAGTGACCGTCTAAAATAAGCAAAATTGGGTTCTCCTTTGACGGATTTGTGAACCGCAAAAAATGATCAAACCACATGGAAAATATCGGAATTTGTATCCATCCAGATATGTGGCAAGCAGAATCGGAACCAGGAGGAGCATATTTCATTAATAGCGGGGAAGGTTTTTTTCTTGGAAAAATGAAGAATGGTGGCACAAAGGCACCGCCTGCACTCATACAGCTTACAACTGTTATGAGCGATCCTCTTTCTGCTGATGTCATGCATCCAATTTGCCTTTTACCTTTTGAAGCTAAAATTTTTGGCTGCTTACTTTGTACAATAGAGACTCCTGTCTCATCAACGTTCCAAATTCGTGTTGGAGAAAATTTATACTTCTCATACTGCTGCTCCAGCAAACTGTAAAACTTGCTCACATTATCCACATTGAAGCCTTTTATTCTATCTATTGAAGTACCGGTGGCACTGCGTAGGCTTATTTCAGTTTTATGTCTTTTTAGAAAGGCACGCAACCAATCTCTTCCAGCGCATTCTTTCATTATAGAAAATGGGTTCTCAATATTGTTTCGCTTCGCTATTTGAAATGCAAGCGAGCGGACATCACTACGAGTGAGTCCCCAAAACTTTGCCTCCATTTCTTTCAAATACCTTACCAGCTCCACTTCCACATCTTGGTTAAAGACCGGTCTTCGGCCCAATGGCGTGGCTAATATATCATCGACTGCTTTATCACTGCGGGCAGCTCTTTGCAATGTTGCAAATGGAACACCATACGTTTTTGAAGCCAAAAGTATTCCCATCTTCTCGCCTCTAACAGCCTGGATGGCTTTTTTCATGTTTTCTGCATCCCACTTACGAATTTCGCCTTTCTTTGGCATGACCTATGGATATAATTTAATTTTGCTTTACTTGTATTTACAGGATAAGTTATTTGTTACATGTGATATACTGTGTGTTTAATGTGATATACCATATCACATTGAACCACTTTGACTATATCACATTAGCCAAACTCGAGTTTTTAAGCCAAAAAACTGTTTTTCAATGAAGCATACTGAAAGATATAAAAAACTACCTAAATTACAATTAAATATATTCACGAAGAACCAAAATAAAGTATTAGAGATCCAAAATCTACGTCAATTTCTCACTAATCTCTTTTCGCAGCGCGAGCTAAAATATTTGCGACCGCACAGTTGAAAAGGCTTTTGCACACTGATAGTAAACTAAGCGTTCAGAAGCACGCGCTGCCTTGCAGCAACAGTTTTTAACCGTTGCTGTTGTATTCGCGAAAAGATTCTTTTAACGACGTGCATAGTTTAGAAAATATGCTGGTATATCACTTTACCCACCCATATCACATTACCCTAACTTACTCTAACTTAAATTTGTGACACACAATGGCTAGAGGCGTCGCCTGTGTGCATTCTTTCATATATTTATGTATGTGCCAGTTTTACCGCTATATATTTTTTATCTACTCGTTTATTCCATGGGGTATTCACGCTTTATTTAAATATAAAAATTTAAATTACTATACCGTTTTAAAAATCTGAAAATTCACCGCGGGAAATTTTTGCATTCTCTTTTTGTCTTCGCGTTCTCGTTTTTGCGTTGATAAGTTTTGAAAAAAGGTTTTGAACGAACCATTATATCACATTCCTTAACAAGTTGAAAGAATATTTTCGATACTAAATTTTATTAAAACAAAATGTTGAAATCAGCTTCATATAGAAACAATGTCATCGTTAATTAAGAAAGAGATGTTCTTAAATATCATAACTTTACGACACTCACATATTGACTAGATTTGACTATTTATTTTATTATATTTTAACTTGAATTATTTGTTTATAAAAATATAGTTTATTCCTTAACAATCACTAAATGAAAATAAGTTCAATCTTTGAACAACATTAAAAAAACAAACTTTCGTAAAAATTTCGAACTTTTATCTCTTAATATTTTGCAGTTTTTTAGCTCATTCAATTTTAGTCTAATAAAGTGCAAATTTAAAGTAGCTGTGATTTGCAGTTGATGTATGGCATATTTTTGACGATGTCGGTAATTTTCTTCCATATTATCTAAGTATGTTCGATGATTTTTTAATGAAGAAAATGAGCAACGCCTTCATCAAAAAAAAAAAAATATTAAAAATCAACGACAAGTCGCAGCTATGTATTTTAAGCTTGCGCTTTATTTGAATTGATCGGGCTGAGTGGCGTAGCCAGGATTTGGCGAAGGGGGGGATTAAAAAGAATTTGCGTCGATAACTTAAAGTTGTGCTACACAATGGGTAGAGGCGTCGTACTATGGGCAAAACACGCTTCGCTTAGAAACGAGATAATGGAATGAAAATTTTTTTATCGTGAAGATAAATGATCATATAATATAGGAAAACTATAGAGAAGTTACAACAATAATAACTTACCCTCAAAATACAAATTCATGCTTTATTTATATTTAAAAATTAAATTACTACACCATTTGAATTAATTAATGTGTAGTCCAGTTTTGTTTTGTAGAAGTTTCGTTAGTATACACTTCAGTTTATACACATTGAATATATCTGCATATTTATATATTTACGCGTATCTATTTACATTTATTTATGTACAGGTCTACAAAATCTTATTACTTATAAAGCGATTTTTTATCTTCGTTGCTTAACACACATTTTTTCAATTACTTCTTGTGTTGTAATCGACACATCATTATGTACCGCTAACATCGTTAAACCATTCAGCCGCTCCTTAATAGTATAAAAGGAAAAGACAAATAAGATAGCATATTCAACAATTGAGTAGTCCACTTGCAAAGTGCGCTTTGTAAATTTTTTTTCGATTTTTAGTTTTTGGTGGGTTTCATGTCCACTAACAGCAGAGTGAAAAATTTTTCTATATTCTGAAAAAAATAGCATGAAATGTTAACTACTCTTGCAAAAGTCGCTATAATACTTATTTCGGGTAATAAAAAAAGATTCAGTTCGGATGTTACTTGTTGTCGTAGACGTTTTTTTTTAATTTATGGCTTACTTTTATAAAATCACATAACGCTGTTTGCAAGTGGACTACTCATATATTCATTAAAAGATAATTTGTCATCCCTCTGAAATAAAAAAAAATTTTAAATCAGAAGGATAAAATAGTATTGTGTTATTAATTCAAAAGTAAATAATTGTAGTTCAATGATGAAGGGGGGCGGTCTATCCCCCCATACCCATGTTGCGCAAAGATTAAACCATGGATTTATAAGGGTTTTGTTAAAGTGTATACTGCATTTTTACAAACAAATAATTAATATTATATAATTTTAAGATAAATGGC
>NW_023468078.1:0-6160 GCF_013731165.1 Rhagoletis pomonella | reverse complement strand
TCCTTTTAATATTTAATTAGATACCTTAAGATTAAAATAAGCTTAAAACGAAACAGCACAGCAACCCTTTTCTGTTTATCTTGAGAACACAAAACCCTCTTTTGTTAAAATTCGGCGCTGCACAAAATCCTGGCTTTTATATTTTCCAACAAAATACCACTTCGCAACCCTGAATTTTCACGAAGCGTTTCATTCGGGTCGCAGTTTTGCTACTTCGGGCCATTCGGTGTTGTATGCCATATTGGCTGCCATATTGTTCACACTGTCATCGCCATATTGAACACCCTGTCAACTATCTGTCAACCCTAAGATATCTCACTTGTACTGAGGTCTTCAACGTACCGACCATTATGATGTATTAATGTAATATCGTCCTGATAACGTTTATAACATATAGTTTGCTTTAAGTGTTTCCACATTAGCTTGCTGTCTGATTTATTATTTATAATTTTATGTTCCATATATTCAATTTTTTTCTTTTTTATAATTTTTTTGTATTCTTTTTTAATTTTATAATATTCGGACCAGTCACCAGAGTCTGTTTCTAAGTTGTAAGCCACTAATTTTCTTTTATTTAATTGGGTTAATTCATAATCATACCATTTATTTCTTATCTTAACATTTATTTCTTTCACATACGTTAATTGTTGCATGCAGTTAAGCAGACACGAATTTATGTACGCCAGCATGTCATCTAATTCAAGTTGGAAAATTATTGAGAAGTCACAGTTTCTAAGTAAGTTAACAGGGTTTTCTCCGCTGTATTGTTCCCAGGAGACTATCTTCGACACCGATCTAAGGGAGATTCTTTTCTTATATTAAAATAAACACTATGGTCTCATGATCAGATATTCTGTGTCGATCAAGCCTCTTAGGTACAACGTGTTTATCATTCGAGAACAGGAGGTCAATCTTTGTCTCCGATATCTCAGCTATTCGAGTATTAAAATCAACAAGTTGGTACATGGAAATAGAGCTAAACAACTCCTTTAGTTTAGCACTGTATGTCGATTCTTTGTTCATATTAATATTAAAGTCGCCAACAATTATATTACTAGTCGTTGAATCACATATTTCAGTAACTATTGTTTCTAGATATTTAATAAATTCAGAGTCACTACTACTTGGAGAGTGATAAACAACTCCTATTTGCCACTTAACCTCAAGATTTTTTAGCTGGACGATAATACACCACATATTACCATCAAAAGATTTATTATATTTTACTCTGAATTCGAGTGAATTATTAACGTACGGGAGGTGTGCCTGCTGTGTGAGTTACATCTTACTGTCGTGAACGATGGTATACTTATTTCAGCTTCAGAAATTTCATCTGTTATGCTTGTTTCAGAACACAGTAGGATTGCAGGATCACACAGTTCGACCAATCTATCTATTTCGAGTTTATTATGTATTAAACTGTTTACATTTAAATAAATTAACTTAAAGTCTTTTGTTGGTTTTCGATAAGCATTCTCTAGAGTTGGTTGCTAGTAGCCGGTACGCTCCTTTTGCAGTTTGAGCTTTCTTTGGTACACAGGGCATTCTTTACTGAATATGCTATGTTTAGTGTCTAGCTTGAATCCGAGATCGTTATTGGCGCCTACACAGTTACCACATACCGGATGGGCCACCCGGACCTCACATTATTCAGATTTGTGTTCCCCCAAGCAACGGCCACACCTCAGCTTTTTAGTACAGGTGTCTGCGTTGTGGTTGAACCCTAGACATTTAAAACATCTTTTAACATTTTGTCCATCATATACTCCACATTGATCCCATCTAATGTTAAGTCTTGCATGTTTCAACACTTCAGAGTATTTATCATGATCAATGCTAATTATTGCACTAAAGGGGTGCCTTGAACTGTAATTTTTCTTTTGTTTATAAACCTTCAGACATTTTAAATTAACATTTTTAAGAAACTCATTTTGAGATTTTATTTTGGCAACTATTTCAACATCACTATACTCCTCACTCATATTGGTGACTTTAATTTTTGGATTAATGATCTTAGATTCCTTAATTTCATACACCGCTAAATCTAACTTCCTTTGCAGAGTATTCTTAATTTTGTCCTCGGAATTGTCGTTTGCCCTAATAACAACTGACCCATTATTTTTATACCCGAGCGCACTTGTGCACAAGGGTATTATAACTATGTTCACATAACGATTGTTTGTAACAGGCAAAACGAATCGAGATAGATATAGACAAATGTATACATAAATGATCAGAATGAAAAGAGAAATCGATTAAGCGGTGACTGTCTGTCCGTCCGTCCGTCTGTCCGTCCGTCTGTGCACACGATAACTCGAGTAAAAATTAAGATATCTTAACGAAATTTGCTACGTGTACTTCTTTCGGGAGTAGGACGGATGGTATTGAAAATGGGCAAAATCGGACAATAACCACGCCTACCTCCCATATAACGGTAATTTTCAGAAATACAAAAACTGCGATATTTTAGTAACTACTGAAGATAATTCACTCAAAATTGATATTTATAATAAATTTTAGACGAAAAATAAGAATATTAACATTTTTTGAATAAGACATCTTAGTTTTTCCTGTATTTGTATTTTGTTCCCCAACTTTACTTACTTCCTGTATTATCTCCTCTCTTTGCTTAGATAAACTTTCAGCAGATTTTTCAAAATGCTCTTTATTAGCCGTGCACAGTTTTTCTACCCTCTTAATCAGCTCATCTTTCTCCCTGTTTTCATTTTTTCAATATTGTCCACCACTCTCTTAATTTCTTTGTCATTGTTTGCCAATAAGGCAGCGATCTCCTTATTGTGATTACTTATTAGCTCCTCAATTTCACTTTTTTGTTCGCAAATGTTTATTTTATTGCTATTCGCTATGTCGAGCATCTGCTTAAGAGCATCATCAACATTAGATATGTATGTAACACAATCATGACACATAAATCTCAGAAAGGGGCAATGAACTAAGCCTTGCAGGCAGTACTCATCTATGGCTGCACACACCCTTACAGCGAATACCACCATCCCCCCCGTATGCCCTTGTGGCACCTGTCACACTCATCCATTGGTCTTAGTCACTGCAAAGACAACTGCTGGCTCCTTGAATGTCAATATATTTTGTTTTTATTGCTGTCATCCCCCACTTCACTGCGCTTTGGTTTGCCGTTTTGTTAATTTCGCGACAAGTAAACATGTATGCATGTATGTATTTATGAGTTTTAATTTATTTCTTTTAAGAATGTTTATTAAAAATAACCTTTATTTTTTAACATTTATTTACATATGTAACCTTTCGCTCAATTGTGTGTCATAATAGAGTTTTTTTTGTTGATCACAATGTGAAAAATCCCTTTACTGCACCAGAGCACTCTCTAACACGACCACCTAGCACGACGATCAACTAATCATGATGACAATTGCTATCCGTACCTCGTCATGGTCATCGACTGGGGGCTCAAGTTCTTCTTCTCCACAACTTTCCGTGCTTCTACCATTCAGTAGCGTGGAAAAGTGTTCCCTCCATAATTTAAGTACGTTTTGAACATCGGTAAATAGGTCGCCATTGTTGTTCTTACCGGAGTACGCCTTGGTCTTGAAACCTTCCGTAAGTCGCCTAGAGATAGATAAATAGATAATTAATAGAGGCATGCACTGCGACCAGCAGGTCTATTGTGCCCTCAACCATTTACAGTACCTCATCTAATCCTAGAGAGCCCAAAAATTTGAGGAGATCCCCAGGGATTAGCGATTGTATTGCTTCGTTACTTAGCCAGTAGTGGCCCAGGTGCCTCTCCCGTCTTCTCGCGACCGCCACGCATTCGCTAAGCAGGTGCACGGGAGTCTCCTCGGTCACGTCGCAGAAAGGACATAGGTCGTTGGACCAAATCCCTAGCTTGTGTAGGTGGCCTCTCAGTCTGCAGTGACCCGTCAGAAAACCTGTTATAATCCTTAGTTTTCCTTTGGATAGATTGATAACTGCCCTGTACCTCGTGAGGTTGTAGCCTCCCAGTAGTTGTTTTGCTTGACGTAAACCTGTAGTGTTACGCCAGTGTTGATTCCTTTGTATGTTCCTTTCTATCCTGAGCTCCTCATTGATTGTACTAGGTCCAATCGCTAGGAAGGGCTCAGGCCCTATAGGCGACGAGGCGGCCGCCAATCTAGCTAGTCGGTCCGCTTCTTCGTTGCCCGCAACTCCTATGTGTCCTGGTACCCAAGTTAATTGGATTTCGTTGTGCTCTGCCAGGCTGTTGAGCCTATCTATGCACTCAAGAACCAAGGATGACTTGACCTCAAATGCTGAGAGGGCCTTGAGTGCCGCCTGGCTGTCGCTCAATATTAAAATTCTCTCATTACGGTAATTCATCCGTAGGTTAATCTCTGCACACAGACTGATGGCATAGACCTCCGCCTGGAAGATACTCGGGGTACGCCCCCATAGGTACCGAGAGCTGTAGCCTCGTCCCGTAGACGCCAGACCCAATGCCTTCCGGAGTCTTCGAGCCGTCTGTGTACCATTGCAACGAGCTTGATTGGATCAGCCTCTCCACGAGAGAGGAGCTCCAGGTCGCCTTGGTGCAAAGCTCTATTTTGAAATTCCTGTCAAAGTTAACCACCTTAGGCCTGTCGTCTCTGGGGAGTAAAGCTAGCGAAACTTGGGAGCCTAGCTTGTCTCTGTTCCTTAATGCTATGGTTCTGCCCCTGCCAAAGCCTTCCCTCGCGAAATTTAGTAGAGTTCGCTTTGCAGCCTGTTCTATGGTAAGGTGCAGCGGCTCGAGCTCGAGAATCACCTCCAGCGCTGCCGTCGGACATGTGCGCATTGCCCCCGTAATGCATACACATGCCAGACGTTGAAGCTTGGTGAGGGATTGCCTCACCGTAGTGAGGGTGGTTCTCGGGGCCCAAGCCACTGCTCCATAGGTGACTATTGGTCTAACTATCATGGTATACATCCATCTCAGAATCCTGGGACTGCAGCCCCAGGTCTTTCCTGCCAGGCGTTTGCATACCATTAGTGCCCTCGTAGCTTTGGAAGTGACCGCGTCAACATGTGCCTTCCACAGAAGTTTAGAATCCAGGGTTAGTCCTAGATATTTAACTTCGGTGGCGACGTTGATGGCGACCCCATTCAAAGAAATGTTCCTCAAGCCTGGAAGCGTTCTTCTTCTAGTGAAAGGGACAATAACCGTTTTAGAGGGGTTGATGTTGAGGCCCATGTCCACGCACCAGCCTCTTGCCAGGTTTAGTCCCCTTTGCACTATATCACAGAGAGTGCTCACGAACTTTCCTCTGGCGATAATCACGATGTCATCCGCATAGCCTTGACAGCGGATGCCATTGTCCGTGAGAATCCGTAGAAGTTCGTCCACAACTAGGCTCCACAGGAGAGGGGATAAGACTCCTCCCTGCGAGCAACCTTTTGTAGTTTTTAGCTGAACCACGCTGTCCCCGATGTCGGTTTCAGCGATTCTTGAATTTAGTAGCCTGGCTATCCACCTGCGGATCGTTGCCTGCACATTGCGTTTTTTCAAGTGCCCGGTCGACACTGATATGAGAGGTGTTATCAAACGCCCCCTCAATGTCGATGAAGGCACAGAGTACTGTTTCCCCACACTCAAATGCATGTACTTCCGTAGACAGGGTGTACAGTGCGGTGTCCGTAGACCTGCCCACTCTGTAGGCATGTTGGTCGGGGTGTAAAGGCACCTGTTTAAGGGTGCTGTTCCTGATTTCATGGTCGATCACCTTCTCCATCGCCTTAAGCAGGAAGGAGGTAAGGCTTATCGGCCTGAAGGACTTAGCTAGAGAATAATCTCTCTTTCCTATCTTCGGGATAAAAATAACCCGAGCCCTTTGCCACACCTCAGGGATGTGAGCGAGCGCTAGGCTAGCCCTCATGATGTTCACGAGGTGTGGAAGTAGGAGCTCCTTGCCTTGCTTCAGCAGCACTGGACTGATGCCATCCACCCCCCGGGGATTTATACCGGTCGAAGGAGTCCATCGCCCAGCAGACTGATCGGTGGGTAAATAGACTCCTAGCCAGCTTCCAGTCCACCGGGGACGGCCTGGTCCGTCGGCACGGTGCCTCCCCCGAAGTGGAAGTGGCATCCGGGAAAAGGGCCGAAAGCAGGGCAAGTGCCCTTTCCTCTTCGTTGCCTGAGTACGTGCCATTG
>NW_023468077.1:5300-6160 GCF_013731165.1 Rhagoletis pomonella | reverse complement strand
ACACTCCTTTTAGAGATTATTTGTGTGAAGTTATCATAATGTTTCGTCCACCCCCACATGATACACACACATCTACACGGACTAATAATTTAAATGACTCGCTTACAGATTTGCAAAACAACTCTTTTCAAGAGGAGTTGGCAAATCCTTATGTCAAAATAATAATGAGGTGTATGCAACCTCAGTCAAGCTTCCAGAATTTTGGACAAGTTGTCCAGAAGCTTGGTTTGTACATACAGAAATGCAATTTAACATGAAAAACATTACACAAGATACTACAAAATATGAACACACAATCACAGTGCTTCCGCAAGAAGTAATAGCTACAATATTAGATTTCATTCAAAATCCTCCGCATAACAACAAGTTTTCAGAATTAAGGAAAGTCTTAATTGAAAGACATTCTTTAAGCGAAAATAAGAAATTAGATAAAATTTTGTCAGATTCAGAGATGGGTGATCGTAAACCCTCTGAATTTTATCGGTCGCTCATGTTGCTTGCAGGTTCCAATTTTAGTCAGGATATTTTAAAGAAACTTTGGGTGAGAAAATTGCCAAAAAATCTTAGTGTGATATTAGCTAGTTCAAGTACCAATGATATAAATGAATTGGTGAAACTAGCTGATAATATTTGGGAAGTGATTAATAAAACCGAAATATCAGCTATGAATAGTTTTCAAAATTCTAAATCACAAGACACAATTATTGATAATTTAGTTAAAACGACGAATCTTATGTGCGAAAATTTTCAAAAACTTTCCTTTGAATTAAATTCTATTAAGCAATAAATTAATCAAAATTCTAGATATAGATCATATAATAGGAATTGTTTTAGAAGTCCATATAGAGGTAGATCAAAAT
>NW_023468077.1:0-5290 GCF_013731165.1 Rhagoletis pomonella | reverse complement strand
ATATAATAGGAATTGTTTTAGAAGTCCATATAGAGGTAGATCAAAATCTCGTGATAGTCAAAATTGGTTATGTAGATACCATTACAAATTTGGTGATAAGGCTCAGAAATGTCAACAGCCTTGTGCTTTTTCCAAAAACAAAAATTCGTTAAACTAGAGTCATCCGTTGTTGTGGCGGCAAACAATGGAAATTTAGATATTACCACACGTCGCCTATTTATTTTTGATAAAACAAACAAACTAAATTTTTTGATTGATAGTGGAGCAGAAATTTCTATACTTCCGGTAAAAAAATTCCCTCATACAAAACAATCTTCAGATATAATACTTACTGCAGCCAATGGTTCAACGATTTCAACGTATGGTAAAAAGATTTTAAATATAAATTCAGGTTTAAGACGCGAGTTCCCATTTACGTTTCTCATAGCTGATATTGCGAAACCTGTTATTGGTGCAGATTTTCTTTGCAAATATGGTCTCTTAATTGACATGAAATGCAAACGTTTAGTTGATCCAGTAACAAGTCTTTTGGTTAACACAGCTTCATGTGTTTGTAACATTTCGCTTCCAAAAATTTTCGTAGTAGAGAACAAGTATACAAGATTGTTGAAGGAGTTTCCTTCTTTGATCGCTGAACCAGATTATTCGAAACCGGTTAAACATTCTACGGTTCACAGACTTTTTACTGAAGGAAATCTGCCATTCTCTAAGCCAAGGCGCTTGGATCCGATTAAATTTAAAGTAGCCAAAACTGAATTCGATTTTTTAGTGAGGACAGGGATTTGTAGACCTTCAAATTCTTGTGGAGCATCTCCACTGCATCTTGTACCTAAAAAAGAACTGAATGACTGGCGTCCTTGTGGTGATTTTCGGAGACTTAATGTTGTGACTGTACCGGACCGTTATCCTTTACCTCATATTCAAGATTTTAACATGAATCTCAGAAATAAGTATATATTTTCGAAATTAGATTTGGTAAGGGCCTACCACCAAATTCCAATGGCAGAATAAAACTGCAATAACGACACCTTTCGGTATGTTTGAATTTATACGAATGCCTTTCGGATTAAGAAATTCAGCGCAAACTTTTCAAAGATTTATTAATGAAGTAGTTAGTGGTTTAGATTTTGTTTTTACATATATTGATGATCTATTGGTTGCAAGTGAAAATGAAGAACAGCATTTTAAAGATCTCCGTATACTTTTCCAACGCCTAACAGAGTACGGGTTAAATATCAAACCAAGTAAATGTATTTTCGGTGTAACAAGTGTTGACTTTTTAGGACATAATATTTCTGGGGCAGGAATTAAACCCTCTGATGAAAAAGTGATAGCTATTCGTAGTTTTGAACGTCCTAAATCTATTAAACAGGCGCAGAAATTTATAGGCATGGTTAATTATTACCATCGATATGTACCAAAATTAGCTGAGTTTACGGCAGTTATCTACGATTTAATCAATCGAACAACTAAGAAACGTGACAAGTCCTTAATTTGGGATGACACAACTAATAAAGCCTTTGAATGTATTAAAGAAAAGTTTGCGTCTACGATATTATTAAATCATTTTAACAAATATGCCAAACTCTCTTTAAATGTGGATGCATCTAATACGGCAATTGGTGGTGTCATACATCAAATGTTTGATAACAAATCAGAGCCACTAGCTTTCTTTTCTAAGAAACTTTCTCCATCCGAGGTTAAGTACAGTGCATTTGACAGGGAGTTGCTAGCTATTTATTTGAACATTAAACATTTTCGCTATCTTTTAGAAGGACGACAATTTACAGTTTTTACGGATCACAAGCCTTTGATATATGCTTTGAGTTCAAAAACCGAACGTAGTCCGAGACAAACTAGACATATGGAATTCATTGCACAATTTACTAATGACATACGATATATTAAAGGGCAGGAGAACATTATAGCTGACACATTATCTCGAGCTTTCGAAGTTGATGCAATTAAGGGTACAGAACTGAATTTCAAAGTTTTACAAAATGAACAAGAACAGGATGAGGAACTTAACACATTAAAATCTGGAAACACATCACATAACCTTAAATTAATTCAAATTCCACTTTTAAATTTTAATATTTGGTTTGAAATGACAGGTGAGAATCCTAGGCCATTTGTTCCAAATTGTTTACGCAAGACAGTGTTTAATATGTTACATGGCATTACACATCCTGGTACAAAAGCTACACGTCGTCTAATTATTAAAAAAGTACTATTGGCCAAACATGCACAAAGAAATTAATATTTGGTCAAAAGAATGTATAAATTGTCAAAAATCGAAGGTTAATCGTCACACGAAATCTCCAGTAATTTGATCATATTCATTTAGATATTGTTGGACCTCTTCCTGTATCGAAAGGACATCGTTACATTTTTACAATAGTTGACAGGTTCACGCGTTGGCCCGAGGCATACGCATTAAAGGACATTTCAGCGGCAGTGGTTGCAAATAAATTTTTTAGGGAATATGTTTCACGTTTTGGGGTACCGTTAAAAATCACTACAGATCAGGGTACTCAGTTTATGTCAAAATTGTTTTCGGAACTAACAAAATTGCTTGGTAGTCATCACGTTACAACTTCTGCATATCATCCTCAAGGGAATGGTATGGTAGAACGGTTTCACAGGCAATTAAAAGCTACGATAATGGCTAGAAACGGAATCAACAATTGGTATGATGAGCTGCCGATAATACTTCTTGGTTTACGATCGATGTATGAAGAAAGTATTTCAGCCACATCATCTGAGATGGTTTTTGGGCAAAATTTACGCCTACCCGGTGAACTTGTGGTTCCATCTGAAGAAAAATTTTCCCCAATTGAAGTTTTAGGCAATTTACGGGAACATTTTAAAAATGTTAAATCAAATTTAAGGTATACTCAAAATTCCGATACTGGTGTATATATACCAAAGGATTTGGAGACTTGTAAATTTGTTTTTATGCGTGTTATTAATAAAAGATCATTGCAACAACCATACGAAGGACCTTATAAGGTTGTTGAAAAAAACAAAAAATATTTCAAACTTGAAGTAGATAATGAGGTTAAAACGATTCCAATAGACAGACTAAACCGGCAATCATTGAAACAGAACTAATACCAGAAACAAACAATAATACAATGAATAACACAACATCAAATGAGAAACGAGTTACTTTTAATTTATATAACATTAATTCTCTAGAAGGGGGAGTATTGTAGGGTTTGTATTTGTGTTATTACCTTTTATTGTACTGTGTTCATTTCAACTTTGTAATTTTGGAAATTTTGGATTTATGTGATTTTTGTGGTTCGTCAATCAAACAGAAAATTTTCATTATTATTCAAACTTTTCTCAAATTGTTTACAACGGAAAATAAAATAAGTTTTGTAATTTTTTTATTTAAAATAAATACCATTTTAAATACCTACAGCCACTACGAAAAAGTTACACTTTACTTAGCTATCCTCGAATTCGTTATTCTTGTTGTATTTTTTTGTATTCGAAATTCGGACTAATTTCTTCCATAAAACGTCATTGCGCCCTAGACCGGCATACTCCCCTCTCGAATGACGGTGTGAAATCTACAAACGCTCTACCATTGGAATTGTCCATAAATGTAGTTCTCTGCCTAGGATTTCTCCACATTTCATATTTTCTAAAGTTGAGGCTTTTTGACCTATATTCGCTATGTGATTTCTGGAAATATATTTATTTTCTCTAGACTTGCTGCACCTATCAAAGAGAATCGGATAAATTAACAGAATTTCCCTGTTGTTTTATAAAAAGCTGGATAAAAGAGTTTCGCAATTCGCAAGTGTTTTCCGCAAATATTTTTAATTAGTCAGAATTAGACAAAAACAAATCTTCTCCGAATCCCATTAGACTACAGTCTACATGTAGATATAAGCTCAGCTTAAAAAAACCTAACCAAGTTTGAAGTTATCCACCTTTTATATTATATAAAAAAAATATTAATAAAGAAACTATGTTATAAAAAATTTGTATTAAGCTTGAGGTCGTTTTAATTGAAAGTTATTGCGGAAAAACAATAACTAATAAATGGTAAAGTTCTGACAAAATATTTTTTTTTTTAATTTCACTTTAACTTTAACATAGTTTCATTAAAAGGTAAATACTGATAAAAATAAAATTTTTCACACAAACAACAAAAAATAAAAGTAATCTTAAAGCTATTATTGCTCCAATAATTACTGTACTAACCAAACTTTTATGTTTTTGGTAAGCGCTTACTTTTTGTATCGATAGAGTAGCGCGTTACAATACGCCTCAAGCCAAATTTCACTTTCTCGTTTACCCAAGCATCTTTAAACTTTCACGCTAACCTTCAATAACATGTCCAGGTTAAAGTAATGTTTCTGTAAACTAGAGGGTATGTGGTGAATTTTGAAACGTGCTTACTAATCGCGATTCACCACATATTTACCCTCTAGTTTACAGATGTAGTGAGTCACGGCAAAATGCAACATAAGCTCTACCCGTTGACACACATTCCATTATCGCTGACCAAGCAGTTCAACATTGTAAAAAAATCAGCCTAGTGCATTACACGCTGCATTGAGCGACGCCGCCACTGTACAAGCAAAATATTTCGGCGACACGTCATGCACTGCGTTTTAATTGGTTGCTTTACCAATTTGGAATGCTGAATCACAAAGGTCTGGAAAAGAGGTGGAGCTATGAAAGTGGCTTAGAAAATAATTTGTGTAAAAATAGCATTAAGTTTGATCAATAAAATTAGAATATGAATGATAAGCTTTGACTTTCATCATTTCTCCAAATTCGGCAACTGCAGAGTTGCCTGAACAAAGATTTCGGCAGCCTCACGGCTGCCTATCGAACGGCAGAATCCTCTCTGCCTTTATAAACAAGAGGATCAAATTAATTAAATAAAGATAGGACCACCACACATTACTAAAAAATATAAAAACTCTATTTCTTCAAATGATACGCTCCTGCTGCTTTTTAACACGTCAGTGAAGTGTAAAACCTAGTTACTTTCCCATAAGGAGTAGTTATTAACAGGGCTAGGATTTTAAGGCATTTGCCTATTTTGTCTGCTTGGTCGTATCTTTATACAAATTAAAAAATCACACATTTCATGTGTTCCTTGATTAAAAATTGAAATCTTAGTTTCGCCTTTTTCTACATTTTCTGCATGTTTAGCCTTTTTAATATTTACCTCTTCATTTTCATTACAACACCGTAATTTGTTTGCGTATATATAAAAGGCCTAAGGTGCTTGTTATAATTCCGTGAAAATCCACGGCTA
>NW_023468076.1:0-6161 GCF_013731165.1 Rhagoletis pomonella | reverse complement strand
ACAGCAGCAGCACAATCAGCAACCAGCGGCAAATAAGTACATACATATATGTATGTATGTGAGTCCTTTAGACAGGGCGAGCCAAAACGGAAAACGTGTACACTCTAAGTAACGAGCGAGCGGCGAGTGCAAGTGCAGCCTCCAATCCACCTCCTACTCGTCCGCCCGCTAGCGCCATACAGCCGCCCACCAGTCGACTCGCACAAGTCGCACACAACCACCGAGAAGGCACCAGCCAGCCGAAGAGCACAACCAAACGACGAATAACGGTAAAACGACAAGTGCTTTGTCGGCATGCGGCCATAACTGTGTTGGCGTTCGTTATTCGTTCGTCGTTCACTTCGTGTGTGTGCTCGTTTATATGTACATACATATGTATGTGTGTGTATGTGTGCGCACACTTGGATATATAATTTTAATCGATTTTCCACACATCCAACACCGAAAATGTTTAATACATATTCAATGAGTTTCCATCCACCTGTCGCCGGGCGCATCCGACACAGCAGCGCATACACAAACACACACACACACACTCAATCATACACTAGAGACGCCCTAAAATCCCACTAGCGAAAACTTGGCAGCGAATGCACGAATAAATGACAATCCCATCCATTACGTGGCACAAACTCCCCACATAATAATACACAGTGTCGAACGGCAATCGGACAGGTCGCACGGGCAGTCAGTCAGTCAGTCGTTCGTTCAGTCAGTCTCTCTGTCATTCGGACATTCGCCTTTGACAAGCCTGAAATTACACCAGCACCAACTTGCCATCAACTGCACCCCTCTTCCGCTTCCCTTTCCCGTCCACTACCATTTCAGGACATTCTATATGTACAGCGTATAATTTTGTCGAGCAAATTTTGCTGCCTGTCAGCCCAAAGTAACTTTGACAAACGTGTGTGTGTTTATGTACATATGTATGTATGTATGTATGTATGTGATTGAGTGCAATTTAATGCAGGAAAGGATGACTGCAGCTGAAACTGTCTGCCGTTGTTGTGTTTACCATCAACGGAAATGCGATTTTACCGAATGATGTGCAAAATAAAAAGAGCAGAGAGGGTAAAAAGAAGGAATACTAGATAGAAAGGACGAAACCACGTAAATCGATTAAAATTGAGAGTTAGTAGGAATGACTGGGAAACAGCTGACTGCTTGAATACCGGATTCGTACGTAGGGAACGATAAAAGTTGCCAAGTTTTTCAGTGTTGTCTTTTTTTGTGTTTAGTGGGCATAAAACACGGAAGCGAGCAACTCGTTCATTCGCCGCCTCTATTTTTGTGAGCTGTATGTATGCATATACACAGAGATATACATACATACATTTGTAATGTATGGAAAGGATTAACCCTATGGAAAGTTTACTGCTTGGTCGCATCCGGATTAATGAATGTTGTTTGTTTGCCTGTTTGTTTAGGTGCTTGCTGATGTTGCTGTTATCGGCACTCGCCTTACCGGAGCGAGTAGATTAGATTAATTGGAAATGTTCAATGTAATTAATATTGACAAAATCAATTAAATATTTATGTAGTATGCATCCTGATTTGTTTAGACGTGAGTAAGTTCGATTCGGGGCTAATTTGTCGTTCGGTACTGAACTTTCTTTCTATTCATTTCTAGTTCGTTCAGGAAGAAATTTTCAAATACACAGGACTGTGATGGTTTTCCCCCATTAAAAATGTAATTAGCTACATACATACATATATATGTACTATTTGCATAGATATTATGTACTAAGCTACAAAAAAAACATGAAATTTTATAAGCAAAACCACAACCGACTTCAATTCTCATATAAAAATGTAAGAGTGAGTTCCGTTAATTTCTTTATGATCCAAAAATCGGATCTAAACCAAATTAGTATGAGAGCACCTTTCCGATAGAAAAAGAATTATCGAAATCGGCTGACCGACAAATTGATAACATTCTCCTTTTTTGATGTCGGTTAAAAAATAACGAAAAATCCATAGGTAAATTTCGCCAGAAAATTCATTTTCAATTTTCCTTAATGCTGCATTTCTACTAGGCATTAAAAGAAAAAAAATGTGAATGAAAATGATGGGGATTGAAAAATACCCTAGTCATTACGTTCATAAAAAAGTTTGTTAAAAAATATTGTCCAAGCTGTAACCAAAACCATGCAAAACCAAGTTTTAAGAGTTATATAAAATTTAGAAAATTTTAAAAATTTTAAACCTTTTAAGCTGAATTTAATGGAAGCGTTAATTAACCCCAAATCTGTTTTGGTTGGCCCATTTGAAGATACAGCCAGAAATACATCTTACCAAAACGTCGGCATATGCGACAGCGATTTCAGGATTTAATTTGCCACTAGGAGCCATAGCAGAGGACATAGTACGCGCCCCTGGGGAATGCCCTGATAGTAAATTTTTTTCACGGATCTTGTGCCTATATCAAAGTATCGTTCACAGATGATCAACTAAGTATGTATGTAGGTCCCTCTTATTTTGCAAATCGAGTTCAACGCAAACCAAAAAAACGTAACACAAATAAAACAATTACTATGCAATCTACTTTCAGTGAACAACACATCAAACATAGAACTCTACTAAAGGAAATCGTGCGTATGAACGCCTGATTAGCAATCGAGTGTAAAGTAACTTCACACGCTGGAATTGACAGCGAGTTGTGTCAAAAACAAATTCGCAAATGTAAAACAAAAGAGGTTAGATGGCGGACCAACACCGATAACCAAGCTAAGCCACAACGATGACCCACGAACGAGAAAACTCACTTAGCGCAACTACGAGCCACCCAGCCACAAGTTGCTGAACGCATTTTTCGCTCTTCGCACACAAACACAGCACAATAAGCCACCACACCACCAGCAGCCTACAAATTGTGCTTCTCTGTTCAAGTTCGCACTTTTGCGCTAGTAAATTAGCATTAGCTTTGAGGACTAGGGGAACCCGAATGGGCAACCAACCAACCAACTGACACACGAAATAGAAAAAATATAAAAAAAAAGAAAAATTTATGAAATGTAAAATGCGAATTGCAAAAAGTCGAGTGATGCGATGGCATGACCCAAGAAAAATTGTGCAAAGAAAAACTTTGCTGCCATTAATGAAAGGATTTTCTTCTATTTACCCTTACCCCCTGACAGCTGGCTGGCTGCTGGCGCTCCGCACAAAACAGCATGGATCAGTCAAACTACGTACTGCAGACAACAAACGGAAATGCGGCGGGTTGGGCGCTTTATTGGAGTGAATTCGAGACTCCGGATCACAAATGCGGCACAGCACCCAACCAACCAACAAACTAAGCGAGGAGCTAGTGACTGACTCGGCAGTCGGCAAATACGAGAAACAGCCCTTAGTTTTTGCCGGTAAATGGATGGATGGAGCGACGGGCAACGTGCAAACGAAATGCGACGTAATGCCGTAACATTTTATAGAATGGAAAAAAAAAAAACTACTTTGGCAATTGAAAGTTCAACATACACACGTAAACAAAAACAAAAAAGAAAACGAAAAGAAAAAGAAAAACAACAAACAGAATGAAAAAGTATGATGATGTTTTTTTTTGTTGTTGACGAGGACGATAACAAATGCGAAAAGGAGTCGGGGAGGGCTTTTTGGCAACCCAAGCGCCCTACAGCAAGTACGGAATAGGTATAAGAGTGTGAAATGCGGCAATAAATCTAATGGCAGGATCTACAACAGCAGCGATGACGACGACGAGCAAACAGTATAAGCCAGGGACGCACAAGCACAGCCGCAGGGGCGGACACAATCGACCGGAGTTAGCGCAATATATAACAATGAATGTATGTATGTATGTACAGACGTCAAGGGAGGAAGAGAAATGAGCGCAGATGAAAATCACAAGCAAGGCAAGGCCAGCTAACGTCAGAGCTCATGTTCTTGTACAACAACAACGACGACGACGACGACGACGAAGGGTCGTTACGGTCGCAAAACCCATCAACAACAGTTTGCGCACAACGACGCTATGTGCAAAAGGACGAGGAGGCGAAGAGCCAGGCAACAGCCAGGCAGGCAGTCAGGCAGCTAAGCTGACACAGCAGACCAAAGTCCCAGTTGCTGTAATCGGACGCCGTGTGCGTGTGTGTGTGTGTGCATGGAATGCGGATAAGCTGAATAAATGTTGAGCAGCAAAAAGGACTGACTGAACGACGAAACGAGCAACAGTACGACCGACTAACCGCCCGACCGACCGTGCAACTCTATGCCAAGCAGAGAGCACTCAGCCAACCACCTATCATGTGAACATACAACACATGGCTGATTCGCTGGCACACTGATAGACAGCGGGAAAGCGCCGCATGAGGGGTGCGACTTAAAACTGACTCTGCGAGGAGCGAGTGTGCACGGAGAAGATGGAAATGACTGACGGACTGACGAGCCCGAATGACCGACCGTATGCGGAATAAAAGATTGGACTCTGCTTTGGCAGTAAGTTGCATGGTTTCATTCCGTCCCTCACATTAACTTTGCCATTCGTTGCAGGCATCATATGGCTGAGGCAAAGGCAGAGTTTATAATTTCATGATAAAAGGGATTCGTTGTCGACTCCGCAAGCGTCGCAAGGATGCACAACACAAAAAAAACAAAGTACTCGTCGAAGAGAAGATACGGCAGAGATAGCGTGTACGTGCGACTGTCGTACAAACCATTCAACCTGCTGTCTGTGGCAGCGTGCGTCCAACCGACGAACCGACATGCCGTTGCGCACGAGCAAATATTCTTTAATTCGAAGGCAACGCCAGTCATAGCACTTAGCCATAGCGACCACTGCTGCCAGGCATAATGAGCACGACAGGCAGGCGGAACGGCAGGAGATGAGCGGAGCGGAGCGGTTATGTGAAGTGAACACTGAACAGAAAGCAGTTTCATGTTCAGGGCAGGATTAAAATTATTTTACTGCCACGCCGCCCTAGAAAAACAGAAGAACATTAGTGGCAGAAGCTAAAGCAGAATCAGCAGATATGTGGATGATAATCGACAACGAGCGCTCCAAACCTGCATAGAGCTCGTACAAGCAGGAAACATGCACACAAGTAAGCAAGACGCAGGGAAGGGAAGGGAAGGCGCTTCGGAAAGCCAAACTAAACTAAACCATGAGGTGCCAGTGCCATCATGTCGAGTCGAACCGCGCGGATGAGTACAAGCAGCCTTGCTTGTCGTCGTCTTGCTTTTTAGCCGGTAAAATGAGTTGTTCTGCTTTTATTTTTGGGATCAGCAGGCAACCAAACCAAAACAATTTCGTTTCAGGGGGATTAAGTTGAGCGCGGCGCAAAGAGCGGATGCACAACAAATGGTACTTTTCACTGACAAAGTACCACGTTGTACATATATTAATAGAGCGTCACTAACGACCGCCGAACGGCAAGGGAGCAGCAGCAACAGCAGCAGCAGCAAAATACGTAAGTAGAGAAGGTACTAAAGAGTAAACGAGCTCAGACGACGGGAAGGGCACAAGTAAAGAGCTGCGTATAAAGCAATGACTGGGAAAACATAGCATGAGCAAGAAATTTGTGGAATGACTCTGTCGTTGGTGATGGTGATGTAGGCAGCGGTGGCGGCGTCGTTGTCGCATCAAAGTGAGTACATACCATACCAGCGCAAGCTATGCACAACAGACTTGGTAGCTTGGCCCATCTACCAAACCAGATTGAAATGCAGAGTGCGGTTGATGTTTTAATGGAAATGCGAAAAGCAATGGAAATTAATGTAAACGACGGACGAGCACGTTGCAAATGCTAGTGTAACTACGCACATGCAGCTTGTATGCGCGGTGAAATAGGGTGAATGCGAGGCAAGTTGTAGCGTCGAGCAAACATTGCGCGTATTGAAAGAGGATGATGCGCGCGCGTGCAGAGGGTTCAAATAGAGGCGCAATGTGGAGTGGCATAAAAAATTTCTTTTGATGTTTACGTAAAAATGTCGATTTGGTAAGGTTTCCTTTCATTTTTTTTTTTTTAATGATGTTGCTGCGCGCGCTATAGTACGTTGTAGTTGTTAATGATGATGATTAGTATGTAGTGTAGTGATGATACAAAACAACGATAAAACTTTGCGAGCATCAAAAGTAAATTGGTGATGGCGCTATCGTAGCACAGTGGGTGTACACTTGAACAAATAACATCGTGAAAGCTACTTAAAAA
>NW_023468075.1:0-6162 GCF_013731165.1 Rhagoletis pomonella | reverse complement strand
AAAAAAGAGAAAACATAGCACACACTAGACTTTGCTAATTTTCCAATATTTGTTTAAATTTTCCGTAATATCACTTTTGTTGCTAGCTTAAATGCAATGAGTTAATAAATAACAGTTAAACATTAACATATACATAGTAATGTTTAATAAATATATGTGAATAATCTAGCTTGGCCAACTAAAGCAAGCACATGATTGGCATATTCATTTCAACATTTGCTTATTTGGCTAGTGTTTTTGTTGTGTATTTGCATTTATTGTTTTTGCATTGTGTTTATATGTGTGGGAAGGTTTATTTAGCTATAATTTGGTTACGATTTTGTTTTTTCCATTCAATAAGCCAATCTCGTTTCAATGCGTACCTACGGAGTGTCGCAATCAAGAATAAAAACAAAGCGAAACATCACATTTTGAGTAATCGAGTATGTAAATATATTCTCGGAATATAAGCTTTGCAATTACACTAATATCTTGTATGTAAATACTTTTTAATATTTATTTATTTATTTTTTTTCAACTTTTGCTCGTCTTCTTTGTTATACCTAATTGCGCTATGCGATCGATGAATGGCACTTTCTGACGAAATTTCCTATTTCCTATTGTTTGATTTGCATTTGGTGATGCGAGCAATGCATCCTGCTCGTCGAGTGATGTTTGCTGTTGCTGTTGCAATTTTGATTGGCGTGCAAGCGGGGGTGGCGGCGTAGGCGCCCTAATGCCATCCTCGGCAGGTCCTTGAAATTTTTTGAATTGATTGGATTTGTATAGTTTTTTTTTTGGACGCAAGATTTTACATACATATGCAAATATTTTTTCATTGGAGTTGTGGAGTAGTTGATGTTGGAGTATACGTGAATGAATAAAATATTTATAAAATGCAAATGTAATAACTAAAAGAGTAGAATTAATAAAAAAAAGAAAAAAAACACTAAGTGAAAAGTCTTCTGATTTCTGGATTTTGTTAAAAGGAAAAAATGCAGCAGTTTCAAATCAAGTATGCTTTAAAAGGCTTTTTTTTGTTTCAATTTCTGGTGGTATATCATTTGTACAAGAATTTTGTTTAGTATTTAGAAACTTTTGTTCAGTACAAAAAACTAACAAAAACCACACTACTCTTTTCAATGCGGAGAAAATAACTTAAATAAGTGTTCACTTCAATCTGAATTGTGTTTTACTACTTACGCCTCCTGCACGGAAAGCTCATTGAAAAAATAAACTTGACACACTTTGTACTTGGCAATAAATTTTTTCTACCAAATTGGTTGTCAATCGCATTTGTGAGTACATATGTACATGTGTATGTATGTACTCCGAATCGCCTCAATACTTTACTACTCTTTTACACGCTCCATTTTTTTTTATTACTTGGATGCTTTGGTTACTAAAACGTTCATATTTTTCGTATATATGTATCTACACCAAACGAAAAAAGATTGCACTTTCATACAAATTTTAAGCACATAATGAACATAAATACCCTTTATAAAATAATGACGCGGCAAGGTGTATAACTTTGCGCGAAGCCGGGATCATTTAAAGATCAGAAATTTAAAATAATTTGGCATTGGTATTGTCGCACAAAAATCAGATCAGTACACTAGTGTCTCTGAAAATTACCAATCGTGATAAAAAATTTTGTAAAATGAAGAAGCAATTAGGTGGGCGTGTCTAGAAAAATAATAAGTTTTAAGTCGCAAACTCTTTTTCGCCACAAAGAAATTCAATTGGAAACGATCTGCAAAAACTTGTCGTCCAAATGCGAAAATAAAGCCGTTACAGAAGCGAGGAACAAGCTTCCAACCTTATATTAATGCTTCGACTATGAAAAGTTTGGTTAGGTTAAAAAGGAAATTCAGGACACAATTAGGCTTTGGTCTCTTTGTAATGCCACATTGAAGTTTTTGTTTATCCCTTTCTCCTTAAAACAATTCATGCTAAGAATGGTTCCTTCAAAAAGCGTCTGGCAAGAGCTACACAATTAGAGAGGAGATATCATATACGGGGACCCAGAAATAAAAGTCCTTTTCCAAATCAAATTAAAGAGTACTCAAATAGCTTTCAAACTGAAATATTTAGACGAGGAATGCCCCCTAATGAAAAATGTTTTAATTAAAAAGTTTTTTAATTACCCTATATAAACCTAGGGTCATATATATGAACTTCTTTTGTATTAAATCATAACAAAATATATAAATAAGTATTAAACTTCGTTCAGATAATTTAAGTTGAAAGCTATTTCCGTCCCTTTTCATTTAATACCATTTTTCTTTTTTTAATTTGGATGAGCGGTTTGTTTATTATTATGAAAGGACTTTAAATAAAATAACTTTGGAAAAAGTTAACTGTTATTACTGGAATAAAAAGAAAGAGTTCGGATTTTTCAGTTATTATTGGACTTTTCCCTAAACAGTTCGAAAAAATAAAAATAATCCAGGATGCTTCCCCAGGAGACTACTTTATTCTACGACAATATTTTTCCCGGAATTCTATAGCATAAAAAAAAACTGTTATTTCCGGTCCCTGATCTTATACTTAAGTAGTTTTCACTCTCCCAAATCATTCCAGTGAACTTATAGTCACCACCATATAACCAGTGGCTCATAAGTTTTGCCGTTGTTAAAAGAATTTCCGACTTATTGTTACGAAAAAAGGATTCGGTGCTTTGGGCTCTTCGAGCTTAACGCATTTTAAGTTGTTGGTAGGTAATATCCCTAAAATGACAATTTTGTGATGAGAATTTTTTTTATGCGAATTTTCTTAGGTAATAAAGTTCAATCTTTTTTCATTGAGTGTAGCTATCACAAAGCTGTACGCGACGCTTGAGGCGCTATCCAATGTTCAATAGCATCAATCAAGGGTAAATCAGATTGTCAAAATTGTTTTGGTTCCTTCGTCAATCGCTAACCAGCTACCGCCTTTTCATTCTAGGTACATAAATATGTATGTAGTACCTATGTAGTATGTACCCGTTTGTTTCTATGTACATACAATAAGTATTTCAAACTTTGCTAACAGTATTCGTTAGAACCGAAATTAAAAAAAAGAATAAAATAAGTTGAAATAGTGTTTGCGAATGGATGCAGGCAATTGGCAATTTCGAGTGAAAGGACAGCGCGCGACAAAACTCAATCAAAGTTAAAAATTGTATGAACAGTGCAAATACTCATATACGGAAAGAACCCTCGCGACTTGCCATATGCTTAGGCCATTGGCGTTGGAGTAGTCGCCAATACACTTTACTTAATTGAGAACGCTAACATTTTCGCTTACACTTTTCACTTTGATATTTCATTCTCCACCCGCTGCTTTTGAATGTGGGCAATGCAATTTCTATAATGGCACTTAAGCAAAAGTAAAGCAGCAAACGAATGTAAAAAGCTTAAATAAAAAAAAAAACAAAAAAAAAAAGAATTGCAAAGAAATTAATTCTGTGCAACTATTGCCGCTTGCATGCAAACCACTTCCTTCCGTTTCTATCACTTGCATTCTTTCTCCTATGCTAAGCACTACAAGCTGAAGAACCAGCAATCAATCCGCCACTTGAGCGTGTTCACTCTGCTGTGGAGCGTTATAGGCGAGCATCTTTCTTTAGAATTACGCTTATATACAAAGAATGAAATAGAACAAAGAAAATCATAGTAATACAAATACAAGAAGAGAAAACCAGAAGAAAAAATAGAAAACAAATAGTATTGCAATACGAAATTGCAATTGCAGAAAGTTGAGTTGAGCGAAAGAAAAACAAAAGAAATAATGTTGGATTTTTGTGTTTAATTTTTTTTCTTTTTTTTTTTTTGTTCTCTTGCCAGAACATGTGGCTGTGTTAACAATAGAGAAAAATCGCTTGAGTTTATTTTTTGTCTCCTAGCAGTGTATTCGTTCACAGTTGCAAAACAATCTTTTTCAATTTCTTGTTTAATTTTGTTATTGTTTCGGTATTTGATTTTACCGCTTTTACATAGTTATATGCAGCTTTAGCTTTACATATATGTAGATAAACCCGATGTTATGATAAATCTTGCCGGCATATGTATGACAATGCAAATAGAGCGAAAGTAGAGTAGGGGCTATGAGCGGGTGAAAAGGGGCTGGTTTCGTAGCTTGTAAAGGATGCAAATTTCTTAGGTAAATAAATGCTAAGAATAATGCAAAATGAAATTGTAGATTTGAGTTGTTCAAGTTGAATTATACATATATTTGAATGCGAAAAAAATAATTTATTATATATAGAAAGTTGTTTTTGTTTTTCCTCTTTATTGATGTGTGTGTAAATGAAACATTGTGTAAGGGTGCACTCAGCAGCAAAACTACAAATAAAGCTTTATGCTAAAAAGTTATGTAGTGTTTTATGCTTAGTAAATTTTAGAGCCCAAACAAAAGGGTATTTAATATTCCTCAAAATTAGTTTTCCATATTTATTCTAGTATAGCTATTGAAGGCACACACAAAAAATTCGAACTTTTTATTTTGTGAATAATTTTGTTGACGATATTTTTCCAAAATAAGCGCATGGTGTTAATTTTAAAACAATTAAATATTAAACATATAAACACCACCTCGTTTGGTTGGTTAAAGCGGAGTGTTCCGGGACCCATATTAAGGTAATTTCGTATTGATCAGAAATATAGGGAATTTCATGCGGGTTTTTGGTAATTGCAAGTTTAAGGTACCTTAGACGTACCGCAAATTTTTGGCATTTTTTTTTGTTGAAGGTTTCGTTTAGTTTTTTCCATATTTTCGTTCCACACGTTGTATGGAAGAAAATGGAAGATGTCAAAAACGCCTTTAACTCGATTAGAAGGAGTGATAAACGGAAAATGACTTTAGGGTACTCGAATACCTTCTTTGGATTCTCGAGGACTACCTCAGTAACCGCTCGAACAAATAGGAAACCGCAGACGGTATACAACGAATGGAAATGCCAGAAGGGACCTCTTTAGTGGGATACGAGGACGACAGCGCGGCGATTATCATTGCGCGAACTAATAGAGACAACGAAGCTGCGTCTGAACCAGGTGATGCGCCGCATCATCTTTTGGATGAAAAACCACGGTTTCCAGTTGGCCTTAGCTAAGAGACAGAAAAGTGCGACGGACCGAAGCAGAAGCTAAGCAGAGTTATGGTCAACCTAGGCGGACCTAGCGCAAGCTATAGGCGGTTGCTCATGCGCACTGCGGAGTCTAATATGCTCTACGGCGCTGAAATATGAACCGACACTCTACGGCATGAAAAATACCGCAAGGGTTTGGCTAATTAAAAAATTTAGAACGGATTAAAACCCACGTAAGAAAATTATTTTTTAAGACAAAAATTTAAATTTAAATTCCGAAAACCTGTCTCAAGTTGTAAGAGATCTATGATAGAGATGATTTTAGATTGAAAAATCACGTTTTCATGAAATAAAAATCGAGCCGAGTGATAAGTATCTGCATAAAACGCATAGTTGTAAAATCTATTTACAATACCAGTTTGCCTATAGTTTTGCTACTGAGTGTGTTTGTATGTAGTTAATGTCGAGTTTAAGTATGACATAAGGTACGTAAGTAAAAATAAAAAATTTAAATAAAAGAAAAAGTGTTTTTGCTTGTCGCTTATTGTATGAATGACACTCATCTCATGCTGGTTATTATAATTTTTGGAATTTTATAGCCAAAGATCGTTGATTGTTTGCCATTTCAAAGTAAAAAAAAAAAAACAAAAATAAAAATATTGTGATATTTGTTAGCTGACGAAGAATTTTCAACATCAACTATAAAGAGAAATGGGATTCATTCATACCCTGGTTTTATTTGAATTGTTCGGCTGGGCTGTCTAGAAAATATGAGTAATAAATAATTTCGTATGTATAAAGAAATGCTTTCTAATTTGATAGGACGCACCTAAATACTTATTGTTAGCTAGATTTTTTAAAGTTTTTTATAGATATTCTTAACTCATAAAAATGTATATGTATTTACAAAATAATTTTTATGAAGAAAAAATGAGTGGGAATAACAAAATCGTTGAAGAAAAAAAATACCTACTTATTACTGATTAGTGTAGAATTGTGGGGTTAGTATTAGTTAGAGTAATTGACTTTGTAAGTACAAGGCAATGAAATGAAATTAGTAGTATGTTCTTAAAAAAAGATAAATCATGGCAAAAAATGAAAATGAATGACCA
>NW_023468074.1:0-6162 GCF_013731165.1 Rhagoletis pomonella | reverse complement strand
TTCGAAAACAGCGATGAGCTTACATCGATGAATATTTAACGCGTCAGAGATGGGCGTTTTGCAACACCCCCACCCCCGTGAATCACTCAGATTCACTAGATTCTATGTTCAAAACGGCCAGCTTTGATGTTGGACGGCGAAGCACCCCGGTGTTTGTCCTGACGTCTGCTCTTCTGATCTCGCCATCAGCACCCCGGTAGACATTCTCAACCACACCCCGGCACCACTGTCGCCTTGGCATATTCGGGTCACAAATGAATACAAGATCGCCCACATTCAATGGTTTCGACGGTGCGCACCACTTAGCTCGCCTTGTCAAATCGGGCAAATATTCAACGACCCAACGTTTCCAGAATCGGTCGCGCAGCTGCCGTGCAATTCTCCACTGTTTCCGCAATGTCCATATGTTCTCATCCGGCTGCCCTATACAAGGCGTTTGCATCGTATTCGGCGACCCCAACAAAAAGTGGTTTGGGGTAAGCGGCTCCTCTTGATCGACCGAGATCGGCATGTGAGTAAGAGGCCTCGAGTTGACTATGTTTTCCGCCTCTACGATGACGCTTTGCAAAGTATATTCGCGGGGAGCAACTTCTTTCAACGTGTGACTTAGAACCCGCTTTACGCAGCGCACCATGCGCTCCCATATACCGCCTTCCGATGGATTCTGGGGGCAATTAAAAATCCACCTAATACCCTTTGATGACAGTTCATTGCTAACACGCTCGCAGTCGAACACCTCGTCAAACCGCTTTGCCTCTTGATCTGCGCCAACGAAGTTCTTACCGTTGTCGCTCCGTAAACGCACAGGGACACCTCGTCGATTAATAAAGTTCCTTATTGCTAGGATGCAGGCGTCGGTGGACAAGTCATAAGCCACTTCCAGATGTATCGCGCGGACCGTAAGGCAGGTGAAAAGAGCTACCCACCGCTTTTCTGTGCGCCGACCAATAGTGACCTTCAGAGGGCCGAAGTAATCCAACCCGGTGTAGCTGAACGGTCTGACGTACGGTGTCAATCGATCCTGAGGGAGCGGACCCATAATTGGCGTAGCTGGTTTGGAACGCGATACTTTGCATTTCATGCAGCCAATAACAACCCTCCGCAGGACTTGTCTCAAGTTCAAGACCCAAAATTTTTGCCTTATTTCTCCAATTGTTGCTTCTATGTTCTGGTGCTTCATTTTACAGTGGTAATGCGCGACGATCAACACAGTGACGCGGTGCTTCGGTGGCAACACAATTGGGTGTATAGCAGAGAGCGGTAACCAGCTGGCAGCTTGGATCCTACCACCTACCCTTATGACCGATTTCGCATCCAAGTACGGCAGTAAATTGTAGATTGGACTTTCCTTTGACACCATTTGTCCATCTTTTAGTTGGTTCACTTCCACACCGTATACTGCAGACTGAGCTTGGCGACACAGATAGGCTTCGGCCGCATCGACTTCGCTTGAGGTCAATCCGTAGTCACCCCCACTCGATATTATACGTCGGGAACGATCAATAAACCTCAACATCCAAGCCGTTGTTCTTTTCAACCTAGGGTACGAGGAAAACCGATTAAAATCAATTAAAACATAGGTATTCGTTAGGAAAACGCTAGTTGAACGAATTTCTTCGTCGCTGTCATTTTGATTGTTCGCAGTGACCGAGGCACGTGGCCATGACTCCACTGGCATTGACAAAAACGATGGACCAGAGAACCAGCGCGAAGATGGATCAACATCTATTTGGCTTGTTCGGCGAGTCGCAATATCGGCCACATTTTCTTTGGTGGGCAGCCACTTCCAATCAGTCGGCTCGGTTGTTGAAAGGATCTCCGCTATTCGATGCGCCACATATGGCTTATATTTTCGATGCTTCGAGTTTATCCAATTGACTACAGTTGATGAGTCACTCCAAAGAATTCGTGAGGAAACTGCAAGCCGATACTCATCGAGAACTGTTTGTGACAAACGTGTTCCAAGTACCGCTGCTTGAAGTTCAAGCCTGGTATGCTTATTAGTTTCATGGGCGCGCATTTTGACTTCGCGCATATAAGTGAAACTTTGGCGATTCCATCAGCAGTAACATACCTCCAGTAACACACTGAGGCAAAGGCCTCCTCACTTGCGTCGACGAAAACGTGCAGCTGCAAACTCTTTGGCGTACCCTCCTTGAAGTAAAAACGTTGTATTCTGACCGCAGCTGCTCTCCGCACTTCTCTCTGCCAGTTCCTCCAAGCCGAAGTAATATCATCAGGCAGGGGCTCATCCCAAATGATCTTGCGTCGCCAAACTTCACGCATTATAATCTTGGCTCCCACTACCAGATGACTTAAAAATCCCCATGGATCAAAAATGGACATAACGTAACTAAGTACTTCTCGCTTCGTTGGTGGCCTGCTTCCACTGATGACTTCAGCTTCCAGTCGTGGGAATTTAAGCTCGTATCTAAACGTATCATCTTGAGGTTGCCAAAACAATCCAAGTACCTTTTCAGCTGCAGGATTCTTTGCGTGAAAACAGCTGCTAATGCTTCTCGCATCGACATCAGTTCCAAGCGCTTTTATTACAGTAACTGAATTGGATATATATCCACGCATTTGGAATCCGGCTGCTTCATGGATTTTGGACACCTGCTTTGCTATGCTGACTGCCTGCTCGACTGACTCGAAGCTGTCCACAAAGTCATCAACGTAGTGGTACTTCACTATAGACTCCACTGCGCGAGGGAAGCGGTCTGCGTATTCCTGAGCGTTTAACATCTTAACGAATTGTGCCGCACACGGGGAGCAGGCAGCACCGAAAGTCATAACCTGCATCTCATAAATCTCTGGTGGTTTCTTCTCATCTTCTCTCCACAGGAACCTCTGCGAGCATCTATCTTCGGGCCGGACGTAAATTTGGTGGAACATCTCCATTATGTCTCCACATACGGCGACTGGCCCGGTACGAAAATTAAAGAGCACTGAAGGCATCGGCTGATACTCTTGCGGCCCTTTGAGCAAACTTCCATTAAGTGACGCACCCCCGACTGATGCAGCAGCATCAAACACAAGGCGCAATTTCCACGGCTTGTTAGGGTTAACAACCGCGAAATGGGGCAGGTACCATAGTCTTGGGTTTTCAGTTTCGCTCTCAGCTGGTGTCAGCTTCCGCGCGTATCCTCTCGCAATATAGTGCTGTATTATGGCTTTATATGCTGCTGCGAACGTATGGTCCCTTTTAAATTTACGCTCAATACCCAACAATCTGCTCTCAGCCATCCGGTAACTGTCAGGCAGTTTGACGCAGTCAGTTTTCCAAAGGAGACCTGTTTGAAATTTCCCCTTTACACGAAACGTTGTTTGCTTTAGTATGCGCTCAGCACGTGCGTCTGCAGCACTCTTCACGACTGGTGCAGAACGCACTCCAAAGCTGTCGATGTCAAAATATTCTTCAACCAAACTATGCAAATGGCTTACCTCCTTTATATGTAGACATGCTGCGTTTGACGCAACGCTCTTCCCGGTCGGACCGAAGACCACCCAACCAAGCTCCGTGTTGGCTGCATACGGGCCTCGATCTTCCAACTGCATTGTTACGGATGGTAAACCTAAATGACAATGATCCAACCCGATGAGTATCTTTGGAGTGACGTTGGAAAAAGGCATAGGCATGTTGGGCAAATCGCGAGTTGCCACTCCACGTAGGGCACTGCTACTGAGGCTTTGTACTGGCAGATTAAGGTTCGGTAAAGCATAAACGTGGCGCAATCTGTGACGTTTAGTTAAGCCCTTACCGCTGATTTCCAGATCAACAACCGTGGCAGCTTCCTGGGCAGTTCTTCTACCAAACCATTGCATATTCAAATCGTATTCATGGCCACCGATACCTAGCTTTTTCAGAAGTCCCTGGTCCATCATAGTGATGGACGATCCTTCATCCAACATCGCGAATGTCTCAACTCGGTTACGCGGCCCATATAACGTTACTGGCAAGACGCGAAATAAGAGCCCTTGTTGCTTAGTTGAATTTGAGGAGCAGCTTAGCATTGACTCCATCACGTTGGTGGTACCTACCAACTGTTGTTCTCGTCGTTGTGTGACAGTTGCACTGGCGGCGCCGCTAGGCTCGTGCAAAAGTTTGTTGTGCTTGCGCTGACAACCATCGACCATGCACAATGTACGACTACGGCAATCGCGTGACGAATGACCGCTTCTCAGGCACGAAAACCACAGCCGGTTCTGCTTTGTTTGAGCCCACCTGTCAGCCACACAGGAATCTACGAATTTCTTGCATACACTAATTTTGTGATGTCCTTTACAAATCGGACACCTGGCAGCGGGTTGGGATTCCCTGGAATTGTTTTCCATCGCATGAAGGACTACCCGTCGACGACTATCACTATCTTGCAGAGTACAAACCAAATTTGCTAAATCGCCAAGCCAGTTGCTAAAGTCAACAACAGTTGGATATGGTTTGATCGTAGCGGCATATCTGGCCCAATCCATTCTTTTACTAATGGGCAGCTTGCTAATCAACTCTTCTAAAAGCGTTGGATTTGAAAGATGTTGAAATCCATCCACCGACTGTAGAAAGATAGATAAATTCTTAGTCTTCGTTGCGAACGGAATAAGCTTTTCAATAGCTGACTCAGAAATCGGACCTATTTCTTTCAGTTGTCGAAGCTGGCTGCGTATCAACCCCTCCGGTCGACCAAATCGAAATTTTAGTTGCTCCATGACAGCGTTTACGTTATCCGGGTGGATCAACAATGACTTCACCACTTCTCTGGCTTCTCCCTTTATGCATTTCAGTAGTCGTTGATTATTTTCCAGGTTGGTGTAACCGTAGGCGGCAGTTGATTGCATATATGCATTTGAAAACAATGGCCAGTCCTCCGCATGACCACTAAATTCGGGTAAGTCTTGAACTTTACGCGGCATTTGATAATTGCCAGCAGTAACTAGCGATTGCGGTGTGTGTATTCTGTTTACAAACGAATCTGCACTCGTTGCTATTGAAGGCGGTCGGCATGGCAGTGCACTGAAAACAACATTTGACCGGCAACCGTCATTAAGGTTAGGCAGTGTTGTTGTTGCCGGCTGCGAAGCAATTGTGTATATGTGTGCTGGCGAAAGACCTGACAAAGACAACGATTGGACACCGTTTTCGCTATTTGACTGACTATAAGGCGCGGGATTGTAAAGACTATTTGGAATCGTTGGCACGACGGACTGCCCGTTATAACGGGCGCTTTCATCGAACAATCGAGATTGGTTGTTACTAACCAGCTGTACTTGTGCGTCTCGAAGCTGGTTTTCTAATGCTTGTATTTTTTCAAATAAGAGACTCACCTGTTGTGCGGAGATGGTGCTGTTACCGTTTTCCGAACTGGCAGTCCGAGACGTAGCGGTGATATGCTCGGTGCATGTGACTGCGGAATTGCTCGCAATGGGCATGGCAATAGCTGACGAGATGGCGGAGCTTATGGTGTTTGGGGGAGTGAACACGGTTGCGGCCGTATGGGCAGTAGGTATGGCGGCTGATATGGTTGTTCCGGCTGCGACGGCATGGGCAGCTGACATGTACCCTGAGTGTGTGGCGACATTGGTTGAAAGCGTGGTCATTGGGGTTGTGGTCGTTTGGGCAGCAGGCATAACCATCGATGCTGCGGCGGCTTTGTCGGCATTTGTGGTGGCGATAAATTGACTTACCAGGGGTGTGGTGGTTCCGACAGAAACTGCTGAGAATGAGGCTACCGGTGAAGGGATGACGTTGGTAGTGGTCATGGCGGCCGTTAATGTGGCTCCTGGGGGTGCGGCGGCAGGTGCAACAGACATCGTCATTAGCGCTGCGGCGGCGTTGGCAGCTGTTGAACTCATATCGCTAGGTTTTTGAGACAATTCCCGCGTTGTTTCTTGCTGAATGCGACTGCTGCGTCTCGGTGGACTATGCTTCATCGGCATTCTGCTCACCCTGTAACGTCCGTTGGTTTTAGCTCACAATGATTACTACCGCTGGCTACGGTTTCGCAAGTCAACCGTTATGACGCTGGCTGCGACAACTTGCTTGTTAAAATATAGTGCGATTTAACGCACTGCGAAATAAAGCTGTAGCGTCGTGAAATTGAAGGCGATGAAATATAATAGGGCCGGATGGCCTGGTAACAACTATTTATTTCTATAGGAAAAAATGTA
>NW_023468073.1:0-6163 GCF_013731165.1 Rhagoletis pomonella | reverse complement strand
CCATGTCTCTTCTCATGGGCACCCTTTTCGCCAGATCTATGCCGCATAATCTGTCCATGACACCGAGGCTCCTGCCTTCGTGCTGCACTGCCTTTAGCACATCTTGCTAAATCCGGTTCCTCACGCTGAAACTTGCCCAGTGTTTCCGCATCTCGCTCCTTCTTCGGCGTCAACCTCATTGACCGGACATGTATTACCTCATCCTTAGCTTCCGGCTTAACTGCTCGCCTTTGCCGGCCACCTTTTCCGGGACACTTCAAAGCGCGCCTACTGCTTTCACAGCCGCTTCCATTTCCGGCCACCGGCGTATCACCATTGCAACGTGGTTCAGTGGCCTTCCTCCTGCCGGATACACTGCCTGGCTCGCCATGACCACTACCTTGTTGCGACCTTTTCTTCACTGAGCTAGCGGAACCGTCACGCTTTTCCTGTATCGGTGAACCGCTTCCTTCTCCTGACGAAACCACTTCGTCTCCATCACTGCCAAACTCCGCCCAACTAACCGCTTCCGTTTCTGGTGGAATCTTCGACACTTCCTCTAAGACTAACCGTCTGCTGCAGCACTGGCTGTCGTAACCAACCCTAAGTGGCACTTTCCTGTGACGATCTGTCAGGATCATTCTCTGGAGGTCAATCTTCATGCCTTGGCCAAGTAAGAAATCCACGCCGATGATGACTTCATCCACAATGTCTGCCACTATAAACTTAGTGTACGAGGCCCAATCGTCGATTATTACCTCGCATGGTACTTCTCCTAATACTTGGGTGCATTCACCAGTTGCAATCTGCAGCTTTGCTCCAGGTAGTGGCTTCACATAAAAAGTGGCCAAATCCGGTCGAATAATGGAATGTGTCGCTCCAGTATCCACTGTCAGTACTCTCTCCTGCCCATTCACACATCCACCAATAGTGAGGTTGCTCGCATTCCGGCCAATTTGTGAGACGGAGATTATGGGCCCTTCAACTTCTGGAGCCAGCACGCGGCCCTTCCTGCTGGCTCGTTTCAGTTTAACGACTGATTGGAGTTGGCTTCGTCTCCTTCAGCCCTGCGTTTGCGTCCTGCTGAATTGTTGAGACCATTGGGACTTGCGCTGCAATCGCGGGCGAAGTGGCCTGACTTTCCACATTTAAAACATTTGCCAGAACCATGCTTTTTCTCGCCCAGCAGTTGGATAATCTTCTTCAGCATTTCATTTGTCTCGTCCGGTGTTTCCACTTCCACGCGATGTGCTTTGTAGGCTGGTCTACTTAGGAGCGCCGCCGTTTCACGCGTCTGAGCATACGAGACAGTTTCAGCAAATGTTGGCTTTGGATTCGCGTACGTCTCTCGCTTGGTATACACGTCCCGCATTCCGTTGATGAACCTCTGGATTTTTACTCTTTCGAGGTGCTCGCCAGATGCATCTCCAATTGCCAAATGAGCCAACCTTTCAACCTCGGAGGCGAATTCCTGTAGAGTCTCGTTGGATTTCTGGCAGCGATTCTCCAGCTCCATCTGGTAAATCTGCCTCCTGTGCTCGCTACCATAACGTCTCTCCACTGCACCCATTAAGGCATCGTAACTGTTCCTTTCACAGTCGGGAATAGTCTGCAATATTTCCGCTGCAGGTCCTTTTAATGCCACGAACAGAGCAGCGGATTTATCGTCCATGCTCCAGTTGTTAGCTGTAGCCGTCTTTTCGAACTGGAGCTTAAAGACTTGGAAAGGAATCGTGCCGTCAAAAGATGGAGTCTTTACCTTGGGCGCGCTGGTCGAAGAAGGTGGACGATTCAACTGCATATCTCGGAGGCGACCTTCCAACTCTTCTACCTTAGCCTCGACTTTATCCTGTCTATCCTTGATTTGTTCGTTATCTCTAGCCAAATTCTCGTGCAGTTGTGTAATCTTTGCATCCTGGACTTCCAGCAACTGTGATACGTGTGTCTTCTGTGCCTGTAGCTGCGACGAAATATCTGACAACTGTGTTTGCATCTGAGATGACATCTGTGACATGCGTGTATCCTGTGCTTGCATCTGTGACGACAGCTGTGATGACATCTGTGACATGGCAGCCAATAACGTGTTCAAGTCCATAGCTGTTGATGAACTTGGAGACTTTTGCTGTTCTTCAACCTTCCCGGATGTCTGCTGCACATCCTTCGACGAACAAGCAGCCTCATCCTTCTGTTCGTCCTTTGCGGATGCATCGTCGGATTTACCCTGGAAGTCGTATTTGTCCACGTCGATGCCTTCAGCTTCCATAGCCTCCCGCAAACGGGATAATAATTCCACTTTTCTTCCGGAGGTGGCCAAATTACGCTTTTCCAACTCCTGTTTCAGTTCCTCAATCTTTAAGTCCTGAATTTTCGCCATTTTCAGTAGTTTATCCTTCGGGATTTATTTAACAATCCCACTTCTGACACCAATTGTTACGATTATCCTCGAAACCTTGAGGGATTTCCCAAATATACTCGGGCTCGTATCGCTGGATTGTTAAATAAAGGCTAACGATGACCGAATTGTAGTACAATTAACTTTATTGTACAACAAACAATTTACAATACTTGCTAATACAGTAAAAACACTTTACAATACTTGTTAAAGCAATAACAACGCTTTACTACTTGTTAACACAATTAAACTTATAGCTTGCTTATTCGCAACTCGATTCTCCGCTAACTTTACTTGTAGCTTGCTGACTTGTAACTCCGTAACTAACTCACCTCGTGGTGGCGGCGCCCTTATATACCTGCGCTGGCACTTATGGCAACTCTAGAACATTCTGAAGTTTATCGCTCATTCTCTTTCTCTCGCTGTTCGCAGTGTTCATCCAACTTGACGTTTCTCTTTGTGGAACATTCTACGTCATTCCTCGAACATTCTGCCTATTTCTCGTTGTTCGCTTTGTGTTGCCGCAGTATTCGCCACACTGCCCTCCACCTAAGTCTGATCGTCCCGATCAGACACACTTGCCGCTCCAACCGCTGCAAGTCTTTCCAAGTGGACCACTTGGTCCTCGGTCTCCCCATTGTCTGGATTCGATGCACTGCGTCCTTCAGCCGCTTGTCAATCTGCGAATCTTTCCAGTCACGTCTTTGCTTAAAGGTGAAGCTTTTCTTCTTCTGTGACATGTACAACCGCAATGCGTTACTGGACATTGCTTCCGGCTTATCATCCGGAGTGCACCATCTCACATGGTCGTGCTTCTGCCGGCCACTGGTGGTGACCAGACCATGTCTCTTCTCGTGGGCACCCTTTTCGGATCTATGCCGGATCATCTGTCCCTGACACCCTGACTCCCGCCTTCGCGCTGCACTGCCTTTAGCACATCTTGCTACATCCGGATCCTTACGCTGAAGCTTCCGCCGTCGTTTCGTATCTCGCTCTTCCGCCGATGCTAACTTCATTGACCGGACATGAATAATCTCACCCTTGGCTTCCGGCTTAACTGCTCGCTTTTTCCGACCACCTTTTTCAGGACACTTCAAAGCGCGCCTACTGCTACCACAGCCGCTTCCATTTCCGGCCACCGGCGTATCACCATTGCAACGTGGTTCAGTGGCTTTCCTCTTGCCGGAAACACTGCCTGGCTCGCCATGACCACTTCCTTGTTGCGCCCTCTTCTTCACTGAGCTAGCGGAACCGTCACGCTTTTCCTGTATCAGTGAACCGCTTCCTTCTCCTGGTAAAACCACTCCGTCTCCATCACTGCCAACCTCCGCCCAACTAACCGCTTCCGTTTCTGGTGGAAATGTCGACACTTCCTCTAAGACTAACCGTCTACTGCAGTACTGGCTGTCGTAACCAACCCTAAGTGGCACTTTCCTGTGACGATCTGTCAGGATCATTCTCTGGAGGTCAATCTTCATGCCTTGGCCAAGTAAGAAATCCACGCCGATGATGACTTCATCCACAATGTCTGCCACTATAAACTTAGTGTACGAGGCCCAATCGTCGATTATTACCTCGCATGGGACTTCTCCTAATACTTGGGTGCATTCACCAGTTGCAGTCTGCAGCTTTGCTCCAGGTAGTGGCTTCACATAAAAAGTGGCCAAATCCGGTCGAATAATGGAATGTGTCGCTCCAGTATCCACTGTCAGTACTCTCTCCTGCCCATTCACACATCCACCAATAGTGAGGTTGCTCGCATTCCGGCCAATTTGTGAGACGGAGATTATGGGCCCTTCAACTTCTGGAGCCAGCACGCGGCCCTTCCTGCTGGCTCGTTTCAGTTTAACGACTGATTGGAGTTGGCTTCGTCTCCTTCAGCCCTGCGTTTGCGTCCTGCTGAATTGTTGAGACCATTGGGACTTGCGCTGCAATCGCGGGCGAAGTGGCCTGACTTTCCACATTTAAAACATTTGCCAGAACCATGCTTTTTCTCGCCCAGCAGTTGGATAATCTTCTTCAGCATTTCATTTGTCTCGTCCGGTGTTTCCACTTCCACGCGATGTGCGTTGTAGGCTGGTCTACTTAGGAGCGCCGCCGTTTCACGCGTCTGAGCATACGAGACAGTTTCAGCAAATGTTGGCTTAGGATTCGCGTACGTCTCTCGCTTGGTATACACGTCCCGCATTCCGTTGATGAACCTCTGGATTTTTACTCTTTCGAGGTGCTCGCCAGATGCATCTCCAATTGCCAAATGAGCCAACCTTTCAACCTCGGAGGCGAATTCCTGTAGAGTCTCGTTGGATTTCTGGCAGCGATTCTCCAGCTCCATCTGGTAAATCTGCCTCCTGTGCTCGCTACCATAACGTCTCTCCACTGCACCCATTAAGGCATCGTAACTGTTCCTTTCACAGTCGGGAATAGTCTGCAATATTTCCGCTGCAGGTCCTTTTAATGCCACGAACAGAGCAGCGGATTTATCGTCCATGCTCCAGTTGTTAGCTGTAGCCGTTTTTTCGAACTGGAGCTTAAAGACTTGGAAAGGAATCGTGCCGTCAAAGGATGGAGTCTTTACCTTGGGCGCGCTGGTCGAAGAAGGTGGACGATTCAACTGCATATCTCGGAGGCGACCTTCCAACTCTTCTACCTTAGCCTCGACTTTATCCTGTCTATCCTTGATTTGTTCGTTATCTCTAGCCAAATTCTCGTGCAGTTGTGTAATCTTTGCATCCTGGACTTCCAGCAACTGTGATACGTGTGTCTTCTGTGCCTGTAGCTGCGACGAAATATCTGACAACTGTGTTTGCATCTGAGATGACATCTGTGACATGCGTGTATCCTGTGCTTGCATCTGTGACGACAGCTGTGATGACATCTGTGACATGGCAGCCAATAACGTGTTCATGTCCATAGCTGTTGATGAACTTGGAGACTTTTGCTGTTCTTCAACCTTCCCGGATGTCTGCTGCACATCCTTCGACGAACAAGCAGCCTCATCCTTCTGTTCGTCCTTTGCGGATGCATCGTCGTATTTACCCTGGAAGTCGTATTTGTCCACGTCGATGCCTTCAGCTTCCATAGCCTCCCGCAAACGGGATAATAATTCCACTTTTCTTCCGGAGGTGGCCAAATTACGCTTTTCCAACTCCTGTTTCAGTTCCTCAATCTTTAAGTCCTGAATTTTCGCCATTTTCAGTAGTTTATCCTTCGGGATTTATTTAACAATCCCACTTCTGACACCAATTGTTACGATTATCCTCGAAACCTTGAGGGATTTCCCAAATATACTCGGGCTCGTATCGCTGGATTGTTAAATAAAGGCTAACGATGACCGAATTGTAGTACAATTAACTTTATTGTACAACAAACAATTTACAATACTTGCTAATACAGTAAAAACACTTTACAATACTTGTTAAAGCAATAACAACGCTTTACTACTTGTTAACACAATTAAACTTATAGCTTGCTTATTCGCAACTCGATTCTCCGCTCACTTTACTTGTAGCTTGCTGGCTTGTAACTCCGTAACTAACTCACCTCGTGGTGGCGGCGCCCTTATATACCTGCGCTGGCACTTATGGCAACTCTAGAACATTCTGAAGTTTATCGCTCATTCTCTTTCTCTCGCTGTTCGCAGTGTTCATCCAACTTGACGTTTCTCTTTGTGGAACATTCTACGTCATTCCTCGAACATTCTGCCTATTTCTCGTTGTTCGCTTTGTGTTGCCGCAGTATTCGCCACAATATCGTAAAGAAAAATCGATACATTTTCACACTCGTTTTGCTATA
>NW_023468072.1:0-6164 GCF_013731165.1 Rhagoletis pomonella | reverse complement strand
AAATTATACCTGGGCTCTGCCTATAGGTAGTGAAGGTCCATAGGACCTGCTGGCGCACCAGTGTGTCACCGACTGGCCATAACCAAGTACGACTCAACCCGCCGGCAGACCCGGATTGCACGCCTTTTAGGCATCCTAATTGGTCGCCGGCTGGTTGAGCCTCCGACATCGCCGACCCGCTCCAGCCCCTACTTTTGTAGAGTGCGATCAGGGGAATGGCGGTGCCTGGAGTGAGTCTTGCTAGGTCGTTTCGCTCCACCGGTTGCCGAGGGCCAGTTGCTGTAAGAATTCACCCGCTGCCGCATATCATCCGCTGTTGCCGAGAGGCACCCGCTGTGCCGCCGCCGCTGCCCAACCGTTGCTCAACAGTTGTTGAGAATCACCCGCCGTGCTGCTAGCGCTTCCGCCGTTGCTCCGCTGTGCCGCCGCCGCTGCCCAACCGTTGCTCAACAGTTGTTGAGAATCACCCGCCGTGCTGCTAGCGCTCCCACCGTTGCTCAACCGTTGCTCCGCTGTTGCCGAGAGGCACCCGCTGTGCCGCCGCCGCTGCCCAACCGTTGCTCAACAGTTGTTGAGAATCACCCGCCGTGCTGCTAGCGCTCCCGCCGTTGCTCAACCGTTGCTTCGCTGTTGCCGAGAGGCACCCGCTGTGCCGCCGCCGCTGCCCAACCGTTGCTCAACAGTTGTTGAGAATCACCCGCCATGCTGCTAGCGCTCCCACCGTTGCTCAACCGTTGCTCCGCTGTTGCCGAGAGTCACCCGATGTGCCGCCGCCGCTGCCCAACCGTTGCTCAACAGTTATTGAGAATCACCCACCGTGCTGCTAGCGCTCCGGCCATCATCCGCTCCGACCCGACCGCACGACCACAACGAACGTCACCTCTCTCTTGCTCTCCCTCTCTTTGGACATAAGGTTGCTAGCACTCTAGTCGTAGCGCCGTGTGTGTGTGTGTGTTCGAAGTAAATACACGAAAATAGTGTGTTTTATTTGGTGGGGGTTAGTGGGACCTTCGCCGGACTCTGGATCGGCTGAGTTCACCTCAGCCTTTGACAAAACCCACCTCATAAATGGCGCCCGAGCAGGGACCCAGCTCTGCAGGCGCATGTGCAAAAAATTTTTCAAGCACCAACACTGCGGAAGCGGGCTCGCCGAACACACCACAACCAACAGATGACACACGCGCCAGCGAGAGCAAAACCAATACGCTGAACGTCGACTCCCTCAGCTGGATATACCTGTTAAAGAAGGAGAAGTTGATAGAAGAGTGCAAGCGACATCGAATTTTCGTAGAGGGATACACAGTCGCCGACCTGCGCAACGCGCTTAGCGCATATATAAAAGCAAAGCGCAACCGCAAGTCAACAGAGGATTTACTGAGAGACCTAGAAGAAGAGGTCAAAGCAGAAGAGGACAGGCCAGTAAAGTTGCAACCCAGCACTATTCCCACCGTCCGGATCGACAACTGTAGTCCACAGCCAGGGGAAATGAAGCGCACAGCATCAAAGCGTAATGAGATCAGCGACGCCGAGCTGATGAATACTGTCCGTCGATGGGACGTACACTTTGCAGGAGGCGACACGCTACACGACTTCCTGGAGAGAATCGAAGAACTAGCCGAGTGCTACCGCATCCCACTGGACAACCTCCTCCCAACCCTACCTGAAGTACTGCGCGGGAAGGCCCTCCAATGGTTCCGCGTGCGAAAGTTACAAATCCACTCGTGGGCAGCATTCCGTACAGAAGTTGAGCGGTTCTTCCTCCCCAGGCAACACATGAGCCAGCTTGAAGAAGCCATCCGGCAGCGACGTCAGCAGAGCCGAGAGAAAGCCAAAGATTATATCTTGGCCCTACAAACGCTGATACGCCACCACCCGACTATGTGCGGAGATGATCACCTGGAGCGAATATACGATGGCTTGCGCGTGGAATACCGCCTTTTTGTCAAACGGGGAGAGTTCAAGACGATCGAGGAGCTGATGGATCTCACTGATGAATTTGAGCTTCTGAAAGGCGAGGAGGCCAGGATGCCAGATAGGCAGCTCACAGCCTAGCTCCCCTAGAAGAGAGGTACAACAGAGAGGAATCCTGCTAGCGGTGCAAGGGACGCGGCCACCTCCGCTTCCGATGCCGAAGGACGAAAAGACTGTTCTGCTCTAGGTGCGGCCGAGACAATGTCCTCTCCAGAGATTGTTCGTGCAACACTGCCACCGTGAAGCCGCCCCGCAAAATACGCGGCACCAGAACAGTTCCGATAGCCGCCGCTCCTGTGAGTACTAACACCCAACCAGGAGGAAAAGTAGATGGTCGCTACTATATCGATGTGAGCGTCGAAGGTATGCGCGTACGAGCGCTACTAGACACCGGCGCAACGCTCACCTACATCGTCGAATCTATACGTCAACACCTAGAAGAGAGGAAAATCCAACATCAACCTACCCACCGAAACGTACAACTGGCCGATCAAACATGCGTCTCCAGCTTGTACACTTATCCAGTAAGAATAAAGTTTAACGAGCGAGCGACAACAACACTTGCCTCGGCACTCCCAAATCTCGCAGAACGCATGATCTTGGGGATGGACTTCCTCAGAGGCAGAGGAATTGTCCTTACGCTAGACGGACAATCACTGCCCGCAGCCATCCCGCGAACGACAGATGCACCATCCCAGCTGTGCGCCCTGATCGAGAGAGAACACCTGAGCAAGGAGCAGAATAACCAGCTGGCCGAATTCCTGACACACCACAAGAAGACCTTCAGCGGAATCTCCGGACCCAGTACCGCCGCCGAGCATGTGATCACTCTCAAACACAACCGGCCGCTGAAGCAGCGCTACTACCCCCGCAACCCGGCTATGCAGCAGGTGATCAACGCTGAAGTCGATGAGCTGCTGGCAGCTAAGCGGATCGAACCATCAAAGAGCGCGTACAGCTCACCGATTGTCCTAGTTCGGAAGAAGCAAGGAAGCTGGAGGATGTGCATAGACTACCGCCAGCTCAACGCTGCCAGCGAACCAGACGCATACCCACTGCCCCAGATTGGAGCAATCCTCGACCAACTCAGAGAAGCGAAGTACATATCCACCATTGATTTGAAAAAACGGCTACTGGCAGATACCCCTAGCCAAAGGATCTCGGCCATATACCGCCTTCACCGTCCCAGGGAGGGGGCTGTTCCAGTGGAAAGTCATGCCGTTCGGATTACACTCCGCTCCAGCGAGATTCCAGCGCGCTCTCGACGCGATTCTCGGCCCGGAACTCCAGCCGAAGGTATTCGCGTATCTAGACGACATCATCGTCCTAGGAGACACCTTCGACGAGCACATGAGCAACCTACGAGAAGTGTTCGAACGCCTCCAGAGGAAGAGGATGCAGGTGAACTTTGACAAATGTAGTTTTGTGCAACAGAAGCTCCACTACCTCGGCCACATCGTCAGCTCTGCGGGCATACACACTGATCCTGCAAAAATATCCGCCGTACGAGAAATGCCAGCGCCTCAGAACATCCGAGAGCTTCGTAGATTCCTCGGTCTCGCATCATGGTACCGCCGCTTCGTCGCCGATTTTTCCACGATTTCAGCACCACTCAACCAACTGCTGAAGAAAGGCCAGGCTTGGGTATGGGGCACACCACAATCAAATGCATTCCTGACATTAAAAGAAAAGCTCACGAACGCGCCAGTACTCTGCTGCCCCGACTTCAACCGCCCTTCTTCCTCCAAACCGACGCCAGCGGAGAAGGGCTCGGAGTAGTCTTGTTCCAACGCCACTCCGACCACGAGAGAGTCGTGGCGTACGCCAGCCGAAGCCTAAACGACCTGGAGAAGCGTTACTCAGCCACCGAACAAGAGTGTCTCGCTGTGCTATGGGGGATACGCAAGATGAGACCGTACCTGGAAGGATACCACTTCACCGTAATCACCGACCACCACTCGCTGAAGTGGCTACACTCGCTGCAGAACCCATCCGGACGACGAGCAGTATAATTTTGACATCGAATACCGTAAGGGAGCACTGAACATAGTAGCGGACGCACTCTCGCGATGCCCACTAACAACTACCGATGACGGAGCAGACACGCTCTACACCGTGGAAACCATCGCAGCGATTGGTACGAGAGGAAACTGAAGGTGGTACAGCAACAACCTAGCCGCAACCCGGAATACCAAATCATTGACAATAGACTGTTCCGCCACATCGCGCCGCGCAACAAGCTCTCCCGCGCACCTCAATGGAAGCTCTGCATTCCCACCAGTCGTAGACCAGACATCCTGCAAGAAGTGCATGACGCCGCAGCGGCCGGCCACTTAGGTGTCAAGAAAACTGTCAAACGAGCGCAGCAGAATTACTATTGGCCTGGGATGTACCGCGACGTACTCAAGCACGTGAAAAGATGCCTGCCCTGCGCCGAGTATAAGGTGGAACAAAGACGCCCAGCAGGATTGATGGCCACCATGCAGTGCTCACGCCCATGGAAGATCGTCACGGCCGACTTCGTCGGACCGCTGCCATGCTCCAAACAAGGAAACACGTGCCTCCTCGTCCTGGACGACAAGTTCTCCAAATGGGTTGAACTAGTCCCCGTATGCCAAGCAACCACCGCAAACGTCATCAAAGCACTCCAGGAGAGAGTCATCTACAGGTTCGGCTGCCCCGCCGTCTTTCTCAGCGACAACGGGAACCAATTCGTGGGCAAAGCGCTAGCAGCATTCCTCGGCGAACATCGCATAGAACATAAGTTCACCGCAGCATACGCCCCCCACGAAAACCCGACCGAGCGAGCCAATCGAGTAATAAAAACCATGATAGCCCAGCGCTCAAAGGCGGATCACCGCACCTGGGACCAGGAGCACCCCAGATCGCCTTCGCTATGAACACGGCTCAGCACGAATCCACGCAAGCTTCCGCCGCGGAGATAAACTTCGGGCGCAATCCAGCAGCGCCACAGCAGATACGCTCCGAAGGGGCAGTACCTGAAGAGCACCCCGCAACACCTCCAGCCATCACCGAGTTATGGACAGAGATAAAGGGGCACCTCACCGCAGCAGCCAAGCAGCAGAAAAAATATTACGACCTGCGCAGACGGCCGTGGAAACCTAAGGTGGGAGAGAAGGTTATGAAGCGAGATCAACCACTCTCCTCTGCTGCCGACAACTATGCACAGAAGCTTGCTCCAAAATTCTCAGGCCCATACATAATTGCCAAGTACATATCTACCAACACGGTGAAACTCAGCAACCCCGAGCGGCCCGACAAACAACAAGCGCATGCACACCTGCAGGACCTAAAACCATTCACCGCATAAACAACCGACTACCGCGGCCGCAGCGACAAAACCAAAACCACTCTCCATCTTCTCGTTACAGGTTTTTAGAATTAGTCGCTTCAGACACACCGCAGTGATGAGCCGCCGGAAACCCCATCCAGCTCCGCCAGACGAGCCACAACGCTTCCGACCGTGGCGACCGCCATTTGAGAGCACGCCGTGGCCACCAAACAAACCACGGATTCAGCGGATTCAGATTTTTCACGGGCCACCGCTGATACCAGCCACCGTGACAACATCCCAGCCGCTATTGGCCGTACGGGAATTGGTCACCGTCAAAAACGGACCATCTACCCCAGTCAGCTTGCGTCCGCCCACCGCCAGCGACACCAAACGCGAAAACACGGCGACCGTCAGCCCACCACGCGGAGAGGACACGGCCGAAAATGAAACGCGTGAAAACAGCCGAAGCGAGACCGCCAGGGGAGAGCATCCCACAGGCGCGCAACTGCTCGAAGCCGAGATGAAGGACTTTCAGGAGCATTTTAAATTGAAGCGCCCCACGAAAAAAGGACGTCCTGGATGCAAAAATACAAGCACAAACCGGTCCTGATCACGCAAAAAGGGGCAGACCACGCCATTGTTAAATACCAAGGCGTAAAATACAGGATGAAGTTCGTCGATTAAAAGGCGCGCACAACCAGCCAGCCCGCTCCAACGCGCTCTACCCACATTGGATCTCACCGATTTTGTTCCTATTATCATATATTTGAAATATTAATAGATTTAAGCAATTTATCATTTTTTTCCCATGTATGTATATAATATAAGTAAAAGCAACTATACACGTAGAACGTGCCCGTACAAATTTAAAAAACAAAAAAAAAAAAAAAAAAAAAAA
>NW_023468071.1:0-6164 GCF_013731165.1 Rhagoletis pomonella | reverse complement strand
TCGATATTGCCTTAACTATTTCTGAAAATCATCGAAATCGGTTCACTCACAACTGATTGTTTAGATATGTGGTTTTACGTTGTAATTCATATTTTATTTCGTAATATTTTGTAATTTTATTAGATTGTACACTATTTGGACCTCAACTTGGGTTCTTTTCAATTCAATTTTGGCACATGTTTGCATATTTTGACAGTTTCTCTTGCACGAATATGTTTTTAATACCTTTTTTGTGCTGTGAAATCTGCTGTTCGTTAAAGTCAAAGTGACTGGGTAATGTTTTCCAATAGGTGGCGGTCCATACCGCGTCATATTTTACATAAGTTGGCAAGACAAACAACACAAACCGAAACCCTCCGCGCGCGATTGCTGTCTTATTAATTGATAAAAAAAAACATCGAAAAATTTGCGATAACTTTTTTTCATTATATCATTGTCTTCGGAAACTCCCAAAGATGAAAAACTTAAGAAGCTTTGCAAAAAATTAAACAACATACATATGTTTCGTTTGTGGTAATTCCATGCTACACAGTCACTTTGACCTTTACGAACAACAGTTTTCAACAGAAACCCAGAAAGATTTCACCAATCCATTATGAGGTTCGATTCGCTGAAAAACGATTGAATTCACTGTTGGCGGACTTTTGCTGGTCGATCGCAGCAGGCAAAGGGTATTAAAAAACCATTCGTGCAATATAAACTGCCACAAGTAATTTTTAAGCAAAAAACAAAACCGACTTCAATTCTTATATAAAAAATTAAGAGTACCGTCAATTTCTTCATGATCCAATGATCGGACCTAAACCGAATTAGTACGGGACTACCCCTGAGGTACCACATAAAAAAAGAATTATAGAAATCGGTTGACGTGGTCCGAGGTTATGCAGTAACATACTTAAAAAAATACTATTCCGACGAATTGATTAACTCCTTTTTTACAACGCTTTTATCAACTTGCAATGTTGTATGTCCAGACAACAATTTGTACTATAAATATAGCAAAGGTATTTATGGCAAAGTCTAGATATCAACCTCGTCCTAGGTATCATATCAAAAACATACAATTAGAAGACTCTAGATGTCGCCCCGCCAGAAGAAGTTAAATATTGCGCCTAAAAATATGCACTACATACGCTACAGCAGAAATGGACGACACGCCATTTCTTTAAATGATTAATTGCTGCTATATGTATGGCTGACTTCCAAAATGTATGGTTGCAATGTATGTATACAGTTTGACTGCGGTGTGTACACAACGTATCTATGCTTAGTTAAAATACAAGGCAAAAATATGCAAAGTAAAATTTTACATTATGGAACACTTCTTATGCACGCACATTTTCACACTCTCATTCTCTCATCTCTCTCCAGACCAAATATTTTGTTGTTGATTGATGATTTTGTTGTTTTAGTGATGCCGTAAATACTTGTATGATACGCTGTTACTACCGTCTTAGTACATTTTGGAACTTAATGCTTAGTTAAAAAAATACTCTTACAATACGGAACATGATGCTTACGACGTATACATTGCAAATGACATTTTGGAAGTCAGCCTATGTATGTACATATGTATTAAAGAACTGCAAAATTCAAAATTTTCTGTAAAAATGTCTTTTTCAAAAATTTCATGCATTGCTATGTCATGTCAACTCAAAAGGCTCTGTTATGCATACTTGGCATTGCTTGAGAGTTGTCACATAAGGAATCTGTTAAATGAGCTTCGCGTGTAAGCGGTTACCCAACGCACAGCATTACATACGTAAAAGTCTGTTGGTTTTTGATTTCTACGTAAAAATGGTATAGCAGTGCATGCAATGCCAAGTATGCATAACGGAGCCTAAACAAGGTGTTCTGCCATGTCATTCCCTCTCAAACGTACTGTTTTAGCATGTCGTTGCTACTTAGCTAAGCTGTTGTGCTTCTGTAGCATATTTTTAATACTGTTTGATCCTGCCTTGGATGAAAATATATACAGGTTTTTAATTAGACAATTCTTTAATGCATTTTACTATAATAGGTGCTTAAAAAATTTACAAAATCTCTTCCCGTATATAAAATGTAATTAATAATGCTGACTATGTCGCATGTGTCGCATGTGTTGCTTGTGTTGACAAGCATAGATTTGATGCATGATTTGATTTCAATTATTCGACAGTGTCTTCATATGTTTTTGTGAAATATGTGTGAGCGACATAATCAGCCCGATTCTGAATAGAAACTCCCTAGGAATTTTTCCTCATTTCTCTTTCCTCCTATCATGAATAAAAACTCCCTGAAGATTTTTCCTCTTTTCCCTATTTTCCTATTCTAAACGATCTTCGAAAAAGAGAAAATGTATTTCGGGAAAAAATAAGTTAATTACAAATTAAAGGAAATTTGGTGTAATAAAACGTTTAAACCTTTCATTTTGGGTCCAAAACAACAAATAAGAAACAGGTAGAAATCTTAATAAGCCTTTGGTTTATTACATGAAAACGCGCGATTGAAATCAAAATATTTCAACTCACATGTGTAGTTTAAAAACTAAATTTTAATTTAGCACTAATATTAAAATTTCCGGAGCACTTGTTTATTAATAATGCGGCTTCCAAAATTCACAGTGGCAACTGGACCTAGAAAAGGGTACCCTTTGGTATTTGCACACTTATTTTGGTTTATTACATGAAAACGCGCGATTGAAATCAAAATATTTCAACTCACATGTGTAGTTAAAAGACTAAGTTTTAATTTAGCACTAATATTTAAATTTCCGGAGCACTAGTAGTTTATTAATAATGCGGCTTCCAAAATTCACAGTGGCAACTGGACCTAGCAAAGGGTAGCCTTTGGTATTTGCACACTTATTTTGGTTTATTACATGAAAACGCGCAATTGAAACCGAAATATTTCAACTCACATGTGTAGTTAAAAGACTAAATTTTAATTTAGTAGTAATATTTAAAGTTCCGGAGCAATAGTTTATTAATAATGTGGCTTCCAAAATTCACAGTGGCAACTGGACTTAGCAAAGGGTACTCTTATCCTATTTGCCCACTTATTTCGGGTTATTACAAGAAAACGCGCGATCTAAATTAAAATCTTTCAACTTACCCGTGTATTTAAAAGATTGAGCTTTAATTTAAAACACAGATTTGAAATTTCCGCACACTAATTTATTAACAACTTTAATCTGAAATACTCTTTTATGTGAAACACACTTTTATGTGTAAAACACGCAAATTAAATGGCGGGAGTTGAGCTGTCAAAATAACTGTCAAACAGCTCTTCGAAAGTTCGAATTTCCTGCTTCCAAATTTTCGGGAAAAATGCTGCTCCCTGGCAGTTTCGAATAGGAGGATTTTATTCTCGAGAAAAGTAAAATCCGCGAGAAATGAAATCCTCGGGAATATTCAGAATTGGGCTTATAATGAACTGACACTTGCATGATGTGACACATGTCGCTATGTTTTATAGTTCAACATTTGCAGGTCTTTAATATGTATGTATATACTCAACGTGAGCACAAAACATTTTGCTTGCATAGTCTTCTGTTCTCTTTTCACTGCAAGCTGAATTATTTGGGGTGTTCACAGTTCGTTCCAAATAGTGTCTCAAAATGTAGACGTCTACATTTTAAGATGTTTTCTAACCGTAAAATCTGCGGTGTGGTTGTTTCCCATACAAAATTGGAAAACGACGCCGTCTACATTTTGTCACACTCAAAGGTATGTTTATTACGAGTCTACATTTTGCAACCTCGCAGCAGGGTTGCATTATGGCAATACTAATCACATTTTTTTTTATTTATTGGGCACGTTTTCTGTATCTGCATTTAATTTGAGCGCAATTTCTGATGAAAAGAAACAAATATTAGGAATCGGTAATTAAGCTAAATAATTACAATTTTTCAGAAACAAAATCGAAAGGCGACATATTAAAAATGCACGCAAAGAAGAAATGTCTGGCAACACCAGCAAAGTTTTGAGACGATTTTGCGACGACTGCTGGAAATGGCTGCTCACAGTTTGATGCTAAAGATGTCTCAAAATGTAAACGTCTACATTTTTAGACACAATTTGGAACGAACTGTGAACACCCCAATTTTAATATCTATTAAACATCTGCGCAATTCCATTTAAACGGCCTAACAAGACATCCGATCGCCGCGCAAATACTTTTCCTCCTTTACTCTTATCGTTCCAGTCAAGTGTGAGTAAACAGAAACCAGTTTCTGCAAGCGTAAGTAAACTACCGATCAATAGCAAGACGCGTAGAGTATTTACTTTGCCTTCCGCAACTACTGCGCGTATAATGTATTTGCAAGTAGTGTACTCTACTGGTAGTACTTGAGTATTTTCGAAGAAAACATACATTTGTGGTACAGTGTTGCCGTTTTAGCCATTTGGTGGCTAGATTTAGCTACCACATAGTGTTTTTGGCCACATAAATTTAAAATTGCCCCTAGCCCTTTTTTAGCCCTTTGGGGAATTTATTCATACTTGGCATGAACAAGTTTTATATGCTTAATTTTATCTAATTTTTTTTTATTTATGTAAGAGATGACATATATGTATTGTATGTTCCTTACGTTTTTATACATACATACTGTAAAAGTGTTAGGGCTGTTAACTTATCTATTAACGATTTAACTATAGTTTAAAATAGATAAGTTTACGGCCCTTAATATGCTTAATTTGTTAAATGGCCCATCAAGTCGATTGACCGTGTATGTGTTTGTGGTGTGATTGTATCAGCTGCTGGTGCGATTTAAAAAACTACTTGAAAATTGTATGATTGTACCAGCATGCAGGTGTCGTGAGTGTTGAAATTAGCTCAATTTTCTAAGTAAAAAGTATTTTGGCGGAAATTTCTTGCACTATATGAGTCAAAGCCGTGTTTGTGGGAGATTAAGTTCACGATATTGTAGTTGTGAATTGAAAAAAAAACAATGTTTAACTAAGTGGTAGAAAAATTATGAAATTTCGGCTCTAATCATTTCGATCTTTCCTCGACCTCATTTGTAAAGAAATAAATATTAGGGGTATTCTCGAAGTCTTGCACGATGCACGGATTGCACGAAATGCAAAAATACTATTCCAAATTTCGAAGAGTATGAGAGCACCCTATTGCAAAGTGGTAGCATGCATGGGTAGCAAGGAGCGAAATTATGTATCAACTACAATAACAAGAAACAGCAAACAAAAATGAAGTGAGCGAGATGAGAGGAATGAGAGAAATATGCAGCAATTCCAACAACAAAACAACTAGCCCAGGGTCGCATTTATTTTGCTATGCTATTTTGCAAAATATATACATGGGTTTCGACGTTGCATATTTTGCAGCGATAGGAAATGTTGTTTCTCATGTATTTTGTTGTTGTGTGTTTGCAAGTTATGCAATCCATGCAATCCGTGCTACGTGCAATGGCTTTGCAAGATTTGGAGAATACCCCTACTGTACCAGCATGCTGGTCAGTTATATGCTTCGAGCTTGATGGTACAATCACATGATGGAGCCAGCAAGCTGGTGTCATATATTTCCCCTTTTATACAAAAAGGTTTTTGGTTGGATAAAATATTAGCTTTTTTCCAGAGTTCATTGTTTTTCTATACCATTACTTATTGAAAATGTTCGCGTGTATACTTATATATGTATATATAACTAAAAAAATTTAGCTACAATCTTTAGCCACAACGACTTTTTTTTAGCTCTTTTTTAGCCCTTTTTTTAAAGGAATTTGGCTACCACTAAAAATGATTCGCGGCAACACTGTTGTGGTATCTGAATAAAACTAAGGACAGGAATAAAGTGGAGCGATGAAGAGAGCGACGAGCAAAACGTAATTACTTTTAACTAAAATGCTGATATACATACATAAGTACATATGTGTGTATGTGCATAGATATGTACATATGTGCATATATACATAGATAAGTGTCCGCATATATTTTTTTCTCGTCACTTGCTCTGTCGCTTCACTGCAGCAAAACCAAGCTGTGGGGAAAACCCTGACGAAATGCGTACAATTTAAACCATGGGTTTGAAGATTGTATGTATGCATGTACGTAAAAATGTAGTTTCGATTTAAAAAAATTTGATAAAGTTTTTCTTTCGCCATTGGGTTATGCAGACAACTACAATCGTAAAATCCGATTTGTGTGTCCAGATACATATGTACATAC